>NW_024412394.1:58194756-58266068 GCF_014898765.1 Herpailurus yagouaroundi
TCATCATGGTGCCACTCAGGCCAGAATTTCCTCCTTATCCTCTCACAGTACATGGCAAGGTTGATGAGCTCACCTGCGGGGTGGTAAGGAAAGCCAGGGTTAATTCTCAAAGGCAGCAATCTGCCAGCAGCTTGGCCTTCTGCGGGGTTGGGAAGAACGCGGTGGGGTAGACCTTAACAGTGTTTTTCCAAAGACGGACTATCAGATATTTAGATTTTCACGCGCACAAGAAGAAAGGCGAGTGGAAAAAGTTAAGTGTGAGTGGGCTGGGTGAGTGAAGTGTGAGTGGGCAGGGAGTCGTAGGGTGATGGTGGGGGTGGGGGTGACGGTGGTAATTTATCCAGAATGGCAGCTCAACTACCACCATTGGGCGTTGTCAAGCATTTTAGTATTTTGTGTTTGCTTATCAAGAGAACTGGAACTTCCACTGGTTCATATTTAAATTAAGTTATGCCCCATGTAAATCCACCAACTGTCCGCGAGGTCAGCCAGCCAGAAGTAATTCCTCATTCCACAAATATTGGTGGTGCTATTAAGGGCTGGGTTCTATGCCACGTCGTTGAAGAAAGTTATGTTAAGATGCAAATTTTGCCCTAAATGATCCTAAATAAAATGGATAATTCAGAATTGTCTACGGATGAGTGTGCCCCCCCGCCAGGCACATTTAGTAAAACAGATTTTTTTTTTTTTTAATAAAATTGAACGGCTATACTCATAATTAGGTTCCCAACTCAGTTACTGGGCTACTTCTTTTTCCTGTGAATCAAAGGAACACTTCTGTTAACTTGCTAAAATTGTCCCGGCATTTGTCTGAAACGTGACACAGAACTGACTTTCATTTCCAAATTCCAAATGAAAAATAAAGAGGGTGAGTTTTTGCCTTTGATCCACCAGATGGCACTATTGCTTACGAATACATGATCTGGCACTCCCTTACGGGACTTCATTGCCCTAAGAATATTCCTTGGATTTTTTTTTTTTAAGTTATATAAACATCTACTTATTATAGAGGTAACCCAGGTTTTATTGAAGAATATTAGAAAATACCAACACACAGAAAACAAAAGAATTACCAATAATCACATTCACCATATTAACATTTCTGTTTATATCCTTGGATATACATTTACATATATTTACATTTGCTATTTAGCATTTACTATATATTGTCCCTTATGCTACTTTTTTCCACTTAACAACATATAATGAAAAACTGTCAATTTCACACTATCACCTTGATAACTGCACAGCAGTTCATTATTCAGATGTACCATAGTTTCATTTTGTTTTTACCACACCCCCTTCAAGTCCATTTAGGTTGTTTCTACATTAACAGGTCTACTGACTATAGTCTTTAACTACTCTATTTTATTTTCTATCAAAGAAGATAATACATTCTCATTTTGGAAGATCAGAAGTCTGTATATAGAAACGCCATAAAGAAGAAAACAAAAGCCCCCTATAATCTCGTCAATCCAAGGTAATCACAGTAGCGTTTTGATGTACTTTCTTTCAGTATGTTTTCTATTTATTGTCATTATTAATGTTTCCTGTTACTTCGTATGATGTTGTTATATACATTTTCCCATGAAAATTTTTCAAAACTTGATCGCTGTTCTGCTTACATAAGCACATCTCCTGTAAAATGTAACGAAGCAAATCCCCCTACTTCACAGATCCTATCAAGCAGTGAGCCAGGATTGGTTGCAGGTCACCATTTTCAGTTGTCTCAGATCATAACAGTTCAACTCATACGATATATGCGCCCATTCTGATTGCCCCTTCCTCGAAGAGTTTACACACACGCCCCGGAGCCAGAAGCCAAGGAGCCACAGGATTGCTCCTTAAAAAGATGCATGCCAAACCTTCACTTAGATCCTCCCTCAGGAAAGCAGTCATGAAACACCTCAGCAGGTATGGCTCCCAGTCACTGGTAACCAAGAATCGGATAAAGATGTGGAGGCGGCACCAAGGTTTGGTGGGAGGTGGCAATCAGAGATGGATTATGGTCACTTCATAGCAGGGTCTGGGGACAGCCGTGTTTGCCTCAATCACGTCCATTCCCTATGAGCTGTTTAGGGAGCAGCTAGAAAGTCAGAATCTATTCCCAATAGCCACAGGATCTACACCATATATGATTCTATCCACTTCTTTTGTGGCTGTTTTTTCCACCACCTGTTTCTTCACTTTTCTTCCAGGAGAGCCGCCCTGCCTTTGTACTATGTGACATTAATACCACTTCAGTGTGCAATAATAAAAAGCAATAACAGCAAACATACAAATAGCCCTTACTATGTACCGGGCACTGTTTGAAGTGCTTTTATGCATCTGTTGAATTAGTCCTCGCAACAATCCTATGAGGCAGGAACTATTATGATCCCCATCTGTCATGAGAACACTGAAGCAACAGAGAGGTTAATTAACTTGCCTAAGGTCACACAGTAAGAAAGTGGCAGAGCCAAGATTTAAACATCAGCAGTCTCCAGACTCCATGCCCTTCACCACCAACCACCTCTCTCTCTCTCTCTCTCTCTCTCTCTCCCTCTCTCTCTCTCCCTCTCTCTCTCTCTCTCTCTCTCTCTCTCTCCCTCTCTCTCCCCCTCTCCCCCACCCCCCCCCCACTGGTGATCTCACAGCCTGACTTGAGAATTCATAGATGCACACTCCCTGTCACAGATTATTTTTCTCAAATTCTCTCCGGGGTACTAAGAATTATGAGGGGATAGGTGCTGCCCCTCAAACATAATGAGTTGTCAAGAAGTGATCATTCTATCATGCAGTCCAGAAAGAGTTTGCTTTGATAAGCAAAAACTAGGAGCTCACATACCCATCCTCATTTCCTGCCACTGATAAAAAAGAGTAGAACGAAGAATGAAATTTTATGTTTGATTTTGCCAATTCTGTCTGGCTTTGCCAATTCCTTCTGTGCCTACTTTCTCCATCAGCGGATTCAACATGTCCCAGCCAAAAGAATAGGAAAAAGTTGGCAGTAGAAAATGGCTTTGTGTGTGTGTGCGAGATATTCCTTTGTCAACACAAATGCCTACGCTGAGGATGTAAACTTTGTGAAATAATGGAAAAACTGACTTTTTTAAAGTGTACTCAATAATCAGGTAACAATTTCATCCATCAAACTGGTAAAAATTAAGATTTGATAACATCCAATGTGGAGGGTCAGGCATTGTAAGCACATGTCTGGTGGAATTATAAGATTGCTATAACCTTTTTTGGAAAGTAATCTGATGTCATCTATTGAAATTTTAAATGTATCTGTTGGCCCAAAACTCCACTTTTAGTTCTCTATTCTACTAAAATAAAAGCACTAGTATTATAAACATATACGTATACCAACGTCGACAGCATTATGTCAGTAAAAAAGGAAGAAAAGAAATATGGAAACAGCCTGAATGTCCATCAATAGGGACCGATTGAATAAATTATGGTGTATCAATTCTATATAATATTTTGCAGATGTTAAAAAGACACGATATTCTATTAAGTGAAAAAAGCAGGGCGCACCTGGGTGGCTCAGTCGGTTAAACACCTGACTTTGGCTCAGGTCATGATCTCACAGTTCACGGGTTTGAGCCCTGCATCGGGCTCTATGCTGACAGCTCAGAGCCTGGAGCCTGCTTCAGATTCTGTGTGTCCCTCTTTCTCTACCCCTCCCGTGCTTGCATTCTCTCTCTCTCTCTCCCTTTCTCTCTCAAAAATAAATAAACATTAAAAAACAATTTAAAAAAAAAAAGCAAGTTACAAAGTAATGTGTATAATGCAATTCTACTGTTTGGTTTAAAAGTACTGGGGTGCCTGGGTGGCGCAGTCGGTTAAGCGTCCAACTTCAGCCAGGTCATGATCTCGCGGTCCGTGAGTTCGAGCCCCGCGTCAGGCTCTGGGCTGACGGCTCAGAGCCTGGAGCCTGTTTCCGATTCTGTGTCTCCCTCTCTCTCTGCCCCTCCCCCGTTCATGCTCTGTCTCTCTCTCTCAAAGATAAACATTTAAAAATATTTAATAAAAAAAATTTTTTAAGTTCAAAACAAAGTTGAATGCTGTGATGAGGACACCACCTTCCCCTCATCTCCTTGAAGCTAAAGGATACAAATTCGTAGATCTCAAAATACAAATACCCACAAAAGTCATCTGAGCCATCCCCTTCCTGAGACCAGACCTCTTGCTGAACACTTCCAGACGGAGAACAGTAAGTGGGGGGTGGCGCCCCCGGGGGAGAGACTCAGCTATTTCTCAAGGATATCCAGCATTTCTTCCACCTTTCAATTAATCAAATAAGAAGCAAAAAGGCACCCAACAGTAACAAATGACTGCCGGTAAAAGAGCTAATGAATAAAGTGTTTCTCAGCACAAGAAAACAGTTCTCACACGTCCCGGAAAACAGCATCGCGCTGTGGGCCTGCTACATGCTACAAGGCGGCAGACAGGTCGCAGAACTCCTTCCCTTCCGGCACTTCTGTCCACTTTTCCACACTCTGTAGTGCTCCATGTCTGTTTCAAAGAGTGCCCAGATCCACGTGCAATTCCCTAATAAGGACACTGAACAAAATGTCAAATGGGACTCTATAGGAGGAATTTGCTGAGAGTAAAACTGAGATTCTTTACTGGAAAAATGGCAAAGATTTCAAAATAAATTATATACAATCTTAATTGGGGAGCAAAATTCGAGGTACTTTCAGACGGTACTCACAAGAATATAAACTGCTACAGTCTTTCTAGAAAGCAGTTTAGCCATACAGACCAAGGGCTTATACCTTTTGAGACAGAAGTTCCCCAACTACAAATTTAGCTTAAGGAAATAACCAGAGATAAGCAAGAATATATATTGATACAATAGTCACTTCGGAATATTGGTAAACAAGTATGTGAAATAACCCATGAGACCAGAAAAAGATTAATCACATAAATTACAGTGTAGCCATAGGATACAGGATATTATGCAACTACTAAACATATTGTTTTAAGGTACATTGAATGACACGAGAAATGAAGACACAGTTAATTAAAATTTATAGGTTTATAACTGTATCAATACCGTGATCCTGATTTTGAAAAATATATACATACATGTATTTGATGAAAGATGAGGATACATACCACAATATTAACAGTTGTCTGTGGGTGACAGGGACACGTTATTTTTTTTTTAACTTTTCTATTTTTTCTAGATTCTCTCCAGCAAGGAAATAATATTTCATATATCTACATCTATATATATGCAAACACATACTTATGTATATTTTGAGAACTGTTGAATATTCAAAGTCTGTCCTCCTACTCACCTAAATTAAGGCAAATTTCTCCCTACTTTAGATGGCTCCAGAAGCAGCCTCTGTGGCTCCCTACTGTAATTAATATCTAGGACCAAAAGCTAATATTTATGCATATATACACTCACACATTCACACATGTAGCAAGGCCAAAAGTGCCCTGGCTGTTCCAAAGCTATGCAGAAAACTGCCTGATCTAAGCCATTCACGTTCCTGGATTTAAGCCAGTTCTAAATCATACAGGTTCTTAGTTGTTTCTGCTTCTCCTTCCTCTTGTTACTTCTTGGGAAAGTCTCCACCACAGAAAGAACAAAGGCAGAGAAAGAAGTTGAGACCAAAATATTAGTCTATTAGCAGCTCCAATCAGAAGATTTAGAAGGGCATGAAATCAATGACCAAAATGAGATTTAAAGACCCTCTGTGGACTTTTTTTTAATGTTTATTCATTTTTGAGAGAGACAGACACTGAGCATGAGCAGAGTAGGGGCAGAGAGAGAGGGAGACACAGAATTTGAAGCAGGCTCTAGGCTCTGAGCTATCAGCACAGAGCCAGATGCAGGGCTCGAACCCACGAACTATGAGATTATGACCTGAGCTGAAGTTGAATCCTTAACCAGACTCCCAGGTGCCCCTAGAGACCCTCTGTGGACTTTAATGACCCATGCTATACCAGTCCCCAGGGAGAATTGGAAGCTGCTACCTTGTTTAAGAATCAAAGTACATGAAACTGTGTGCCAAAGTCCCTCACAGACGATGGTGTCAGATTCCCCCAAATGTGTGGGTCTTGGGTGACTCAAAATCAATCCTCTAATCTTCCAATCCTCCAAAAAGGCTGGTCATTTCTTTAAAAATAACATTAAATGTTTCAAGTCCTTCCAGGAAGTAAAAGAGAAAAGGGCCAAGTCATAAATAATTTAACATAAAGATGCTTCATTCCTACAAGAAGGGATTCTATAGAATTTGAGAGCTCTACTGATAGTGAATACCTAAATGCTCTGACTAAATACCAGATGACCTCAGCTGCGTGCGCGCGTGTGTGTGTGTGTGTACGCTTGGGTACAAATGTAAGTCTATGTGTACAAGTGTATGGGATGTGTGTGTATAAAAGTATGTGAGCAGAGGTGGTGATGTGTGTACATAGGTGTGTAAGAGTGGTGTGCTAGGAAAATGAAGAGAGGGAGCAGGAAGTAATAGGAACAGAAAGTAGATATAAAACAAACCTCTAAATTAACTAAAGGGAACCAATATATTTTAGGTGACCTTGGAAAATCTGATTAAAATAAAGGGAAACTATTTTAAATACTATAAGTATCGTAAGTTCCAACACATCACAAGACAAGGAATATCTCCATGTTGATCATTTAGGAAATTAAGTATCAGTCCATACTATTCCTACCCTCACTCAGCTGAAGTTCTGGAAAACCTTCAGTCAATGCTTCCTCCATTTCAACCACGTTTGGTAATGTATCTAAAGCCTCACCACCACCAATATGAGGATCTGGAGAATGACTCCTGCTGTCCATGCCCTGGTCTGAGCTTCTGGGCCTCACATGAATAAACACACACACACACACACACACACACGCACGCACAGAACTTCAGCCTTCACCAACCTTCCTATCCACTCACCTATGACCACCACACATGAGTGTTTACCTGCCTTAGTTTCTTATATGATTCTGCCTTGCTTGGTTCCAACCATCCATCCACCCAACATTAAAAGCATTCTATATACTATTCACTGGTGATCTCATCTATACCCCCAACCTACTCAGTTGGGGTATAAATACCTTGGTCAACTCTGTCACACCCTTTCCCAAACCCAAATATCGGACTTTGATCCCCACATCCCCGGGCCCGAAGCACTTAAGTGGAGATGACTCCAAACAGCTCCCATCTACCAACACAGGGGAAGACTCTCCCAGATGGCCCAGCTGCCATGTGCATCCCCCCACTTCAGTCTGCACCGCCCTCCCCACACACACATCAAGATCTGGTCCCTTGACATCAAACCACATTGAGCTCACTTTCCCTGCTCCCTTGCTAAAGTGAATTTTACTCCTGGCTTAACACCCCTACCTTCACCTCCACACATATATTCATCCTCTAGGCTGGTCCCATTCATCCTCACCTCCACCCCTCCAACTATAAGTTAACTCTGGTAGGCCTTACAGCCAAGATCACACAACAGAGACACAAGGCTGTGTTTCTCTGGCTAAAATGTACTACTACTAGGGCTACAGCTACTACTAACTACTACTAATAATAATAATAACAATATTTTGCATAGAACCAAGCTTACAAAACATTGGTTAACATTGCCTCCATTTTTACTGCTTGAACTTACTAGCTCTACTGCTCTCAATGGATCATCTACAGACACCCACTGGAAGGGGAGAAAAGAATGTTTTGAAGTCAAATGACACAGAAACATATGTTCCTATACCTACATGTGAAATATGTGAGACCAGTTCAGACTCAAAAGGAGCCTCGATTTGGGCAGTGAGCCCCATCACCCCACCCCACCATGGTTACTGCAGCACTGGATATACCAGAAAGTGGTGAGCCACCACTGTCCAAAGGAAATTAAGGAAGACCAACAAGACAAGTGCATGAGGTGGAATGCAAGCCCTGTTTCAACAAGTGTTAAGTCCACTATGTAAGGAGCTGAAAGAAAAGCCCTGGTGTAAAACACGGTACGATTTGTATCAACCTTGTTGACGCAAGATGGCAGGTAAGAAGCCCAGCGTCTCCTCAACCCCTACATATCCTAAGCACAATAAACTGACCCTGGCCCTGGACACGACAGCCTGATGTCTCCATAAAGCACAGTCAAGCTCACAGGCAATGGCCTAGAATTTTCTGTTGTGTTACCCCTGCCTTCACCCCACAGCGACTCCCAAGACCTGAAGAGGTTTGTAGGGCTTGCCTTTGATCAGCCGCTCAGGTCTTGTCCCAGGTAAGGTCCACATTGCCTGTGCCAAGTGTCCAAAGACAGTGGCATCGAGAGTAGAAAGCTTGGGCCCCATGATGTACTTCTTATCACCTGCAACAGACAGAGCACAGAGGTCACTGGGCTGGCCCACACTGCCCTACACAGTCACCATGGCATTCAGCACATATGAATTATAGGTTCATTTAACTGCGTGTCAAAAGCTTTGCAGAGTCAAAATGCATGCACCCCCTTTCTCTTAAAAAAATTAGAAACAAAAGTAAAACAAATTAAATAATTTTATATGTCAACCCATACAATAGCAAAACAGGGAAGTAACTGGGAACATATCAAGAGAAGCAGATGAGGGAGGAGGTTCATGGGCAAAAGGGAGATCTGATCACCCCCAGCCCTCTGGAGCGACCTCCTTGTCTCAAACGCTAGAAATGAAAGCCTGAGATGCTTGAGAACACCTGGAAGTTTGCTTACATGGTCTTAAAAGTAACTCAAACCAAGAACACCAACCTCAGCACTTGCTTTTTTAGATTAATACATTTCCTCAGGAAAAACAAGAAGCCTAAAATAAGTTACTTAGGAAGTTTGGAGGCGAGGTTGTCCATGCTGCCCCACGGTCTCGGCAACGCTCTCACCACTGAGCACCAGCCTCCGCGGGAAACACTACATAAACAGAAGCCATGAAGTTACAGGTCCAGCCCTGGGATCAGGCTCACATACGATGGTGTTTCGCACTGCTGCTCCCATCTCTCCTTTTCCATCACTACTGAACTAGTTCAGTCCTCGCCACCTGGACTATCACACATGACCTGTTAAAATGGCCCCCGGACGTCTCCTCAGGTGCTGTGGCATACAGAGGCAGCACAGGTGGTTTATATCCTGGCAACATCATTATTCACTGTGGTAGGCTGGTCAGTACTTAACCTCTCAATGCCTCAGTTTGCCCACCTGGAAAATGGGGATATTACCAGTGCCCATCCCTTAGGGGTATTGTGAGGCTGAATGGCATAATGCACCATATCTAGGTACCTCACACATTAGCTTCCATGACAGCAGCCCCTCTGTTTCTCCAGCCCGTTCCATATCCCACCTGAACTTAAGTCACCATGACAAGACTTTTCACTATGTCACTCCCTTTCACAAATACCTTCAATAGGCTGTAAAATGGGTTATGAAATAAAGCCCGAACTCAGAATTCCAGGCTCAGGATGCTCTGCCTCCAACCCATGTTCCAGCTTTGTCTGTCACTCCTCCCTTATTCTAGCACACCTGGGGAACACCTGCCATTCCCAAGCACGCTTCGTGCTTCCCAAGGCTACGCCTTTGCCCATGCTGTGCCCACCCCTTTCCCTGCCCCCTACAACCTGTATGTGCCCCCCACTTCTCTCCATTTGGTAAATTCTATCCATCCTTCAAGGTCCAGCACCAGCCTCCTTTCAAAGCTTTCTCTATTCTTTCTGGTGGTAATGGGAGCTTTCAGTTCACACAGCTCTGTGTTCAAATCTCGCTATTACACACATGACCTTATAGGACTTTAAGGCCTTTTGCGCCTATTGACTTCAATTTATGAACCACAAAATGGGAGGAATTGCTGGTTGTTTAGACGAATAAATGAGGTGACCTGAGGAGAGCACACAGAAGATAGTTCTTCGGGCGCTTGGGTGGCTCAGTCAGTTAAGCGTCTCTTTTTTTTTTTCTTGAATGTTTATTTTGAGAGAGAGCACACATGTGCCAGCAGGAGAGGGGCAGACAGAGAGGGAGAGAGAGAGTCCCAAGCTGGCTTGTGCTGTCAGCGCAGAGCCTGAAGCAGGGCTCCATTTCATGAACCGTGAGATCATGACCTGAGCCAAATCAAGTTGGATGTTTAACCAACTGAGACACCCAGGCACCCCTAGCATCCTAGTCTTGATTTTGGTTCAAGTCATGATCCGAAGTCGTGAGATGGAACCCCACTTTGGGTTCTGTGCTGAGTGTGCAGCCTGCTTAAGATTCTGCTTCTGGGGCGCCTGGGTGGCTCAGTCGGTTGAGCGTCCGACTTCAGCTCAGGTTACGATGCCATGGTTTGTGAGTTCGAACCCCATGTCAGGCTCTGTGCGGACAACTCAGAGCCTGGAGCCTGCTCTGGATTCTCTCTCTCTCTCTCTCTCTGCCCCTTCCCCACTAGTGCTCTGTCTCTCAAAAATAAATAAATGTAAAAAAAATTTTTTTAAAGATTCTCTCTCTCTCTCCTTCTGCCCCTCTCCCCCACTCACATGCTTGCTCTCTAAAATAAAAAAATTAGAAAAAGAAGATAGGGTCTTGCCTCTTCTCGCCCTGCCTCTCGAGTAGCATTTTTTTCCATAGTGTGCTCTGTGCTGGTGGGTTTTTATCTTTCCAACTATATGGTAAGTTCTTTGAAAGTAGGAAAAACTTCTTATTTTTTTGAAACAAACTCAAATACAATGTTTACTACATGCCAGCATGGTTCTAGATGCTGTACTCTAAAAATATCCACCCACTTCACCGTTCTTGAGCAGCAAGCTGACAACACTAAGTATCCAATGACAGTAAACAAACTGGGAAGAGAAATGGCTGGAGGTGCGAATGTGACTTAACAGGCCAACATGGCACAAGTAAAGCTGGAGGCTAAAGCTACGGAGCTACCGCCATATGTAAATGTATCCAATCAACACTTTGTACACCTGACACAATGTTTCATGTCAATTACATCTCAATTTTAAAAGGAAGTTAAAAACAACAACACAAGGACCAAGGAAAGCCCTACAATTTGCTGAACATGCCCAAATTGTCTTTTCTGGTGAGGACCAGCAAGCTGTTCAGGCCACAGCCCTCAGGGGTTTCCCATTGCCAACCAACATCTCCCTTATTTGGGTCTTACCCTGGGATCTAAAAGCCCACTACCTGTATGCTGGGAACACACGGAAAAAATACTGTCTGGGCAAAAATAACAAAGAAAACCTGGGTAAATCATTTGTTCTCAAGAGTGTCAGTTATTTCTTTTTAAAAAAAATTTTTTTTTCAACGTTTTATTTATTTTTGGGACAGAGAGAGACAGAGCATGAACGGGGGAGGGGCAGAGAGAGAGGGAGACACAGAATCGGAAACAGGCTCCAGGCTCTGAGCCATCAGCCCAGAGCCTGACGCGGGGCTCGAACTCACGGACCGCGAGATCGTGACCTGGCTGAAGTCGGACGCTTAACCGACTGCGCCACCCAGGCGCCCCAGTGTCAGTTATTTCTTAAATGGCGCCCCCTGCTGGCTCCATGCCTTGGCATTAGTGCTGGCATGAGAGACGCAGGTTGGCCAAAGCACCCTGGCCCCAGAGCTCTCATGCCACTGTGCAGGGGCAAGAGAGGTGTGCTAGCCAATGGTCCCTCCAGGATTGTGCCAGGGCTCAGCCCATTCAAGGCCCTAACATAAGAAAACTTTTCTTCCCTCCAGAAAGAAGAAAAACAAGATAGAGGACAACTACAGTAGCTCCCTGATCAAAAGAAAGAAAAGAAACTGTAGATCCCCTTAGTTTGATTAAAAAAGAGAGAGAGAGAGTCTAAGGGAAATGCCAGAATGAAGTCAGTAAATTGTGATGGCTGTTGTAGAATCCAAAGACTCTGGGGGCAAGAGGCAAAAATGCATATGGATAAACAAAAAAATTGGGGGGGGGGGCACCTGGGTGGCTCAGTCAGTTAGGCATCCAAGTCTTGATCTCAGCTCGTCATGATCTCATGGTTCGTGAGTTCAAGCCCCACATCAGGCTCTGTGATGACAGTGTGGAGCCTGGAGCCTGGTTGGAATTGTCTCTCTCCTTCTCTCCGCCCCTCACCTGTTTGTGCGCGCGCTCTCTCTCTCTCTCTCTCTCTCTCTCTCTCTCTCAAAATAGATAAATAAACTTAAAAAAAAAAACAAAACCTTGGGAAACCTAAAAACAGAGCACATGGGACCTTGATTAAAAACAAAAAATTAATAAAAAAAATATATAATCATTTGAGGGCGCCTGGGTGGCTCAATTAAGCATCTGACTTCAGCTCAGGTCATGATCTCATGGTTTGTGTGTTCAAACCCTGCATCAGGCTCCGTGCTGACAGCTCAGAGCCTGGAGCCTGCTTCCAATTCTGTGTCTCCGTCTCTCTCTGCCCCTCTCCTGTTTGTTCTCTGTCTCTCTCAAAAATAAACATTAAAAATTAAAAAGAATATATATACATATAAAATCATTTGAATCCGTACATCAAGTAGTACATATAATATTCAGCCCAAATTTCCCATTTAGTGTCAGAGCATTAAAACTAAAAGTTCACAGAGTTAGTAATAGAACCAGACTAATAAGGCTGGCATCAGATTTTTTATTTTTAATGTTTATTCACTTTTGAGAGACAGAGAGAGACAGAGCATGAGTGAGGGAGGAGCAGAGAGAGAGGGAGACACAGAATCCGAAGCAGGCTCCAGGCTCTAAGCTGTCAGCACAGAGCCCAACGCGGGGCCCAAACTCACTGACGGCGAGATCATGACCTGAGCTGAAGTCAGACATCCAACCGACTGAGCCACCCAGGTGCCCCTGACATTCAGATCTTCTGACCTCTGGCCTCATACTCTTTGCTCCCTGCAACATGCCTCATATACACAGAACATAGTCTCAGGGATGTTCCTTCCGGAACAGAAGGAGGGTTGAGCTGTGATCATTTACAAAAAAAAAAAAAAAAAAAAAAAGGCTTTAGTTAGGAATACAGAATATAGAAAAAACAAAAAAGGAAAGAAAAGAAGTCTAGGATTTTTAAAGGTGCCTCCAAAAAAAATGGATGGAGTTTAGCATTTGTGGAAAATGCTGACTGACAGATACAACATTACAAGTGTATGCACACACACACACGTTATAAATTTAGAGAATACTAAAATATACTCTGCTATTAAAAAGTCCTCAAGTACCAAATGGCAGGAAGCTTTTTAAAACCTTTTTATTTTGAGGGGCACCTGGGTGGCTCAATCGGTTAAGCATCCAACCTTGGCTCAGGTCATGATCTCGTGGTTTGTGAGTTCAAGCCCCATGTCGGGCTCCGTACTCACAGTACGGAGCCTGCCTGGGATTCTCTCTCTCCTTCTCTCTGCCCCTCGCCCACTTGCTCTTTCTCTAAAAATAAATAAATAAACGTTTTAAAAAAATACTTAAACACCTTTTTATTTTGAAATGATTTTAGACTTACAGAAAAGTTACAAAAATAGAGTTCCTGTTTACCTCTTAATCAGCTTCTGCTTATATCAACATCTTATATAACCACAGCACATTTATCAAAACTAAGAAATTAACACAAATACAGAACTATTAACTGCACCATAGACTCCATTCAAATTTTATTAGTTTTCCAACTAACGTCCCCTTGTGTTCCAGGAGCCAGTCTAGGATCCCGCACTACATTTAGGTGTCCTGTATCCTTAACTCCTCCAAACTGAAACTTCCTCACTCTCCTTGTCTTTCGTAACCTCAACATTTTTAAAGAATACTAGTCAGTTATTTTGCACCATGTTCATCAATTTGAGTTTGTCTAAGGTTTTTTATGATTAGATTGGGTCATGCAGGGATGCCTGGGTGACTCAGTCAGTTAAGCATCTGACTTAGTTTCTGTTCGGGTCATGATCTCGGTTGATGGCTGCAAGCCCCATGTCAGCACAGAGACTGCTTGGGATTCTCTCTCTGCCTCTCTTTCTTCCTTTCTTTCTCTCTCTCTCACCATCTCTCTTAAAAATAAATAAACAAATTTTAAAAAGCAGGTTAGGTCATACATTTTTGGCGAGAATTCCATGGAAATAATAATGTACCCTTCTGTGATAGGTAATTTTATGTGTCAACGTGACTAGGCCACGGAGTGCTAAATTATTTGGTCAAACATTATTTTGGACATTTTTGTGGGGGTGTTTTGGATGAGGTTAATATTTAAGTGGAGACTGAGTATAGCAAATTACCTTCTCAAATATGGGTGGGCCTCATCCAATCAGTTGAAGAATAAACAAAAGTTCTGACTCTCCCCAGAGTAAGAGAGAATTCCTTCTGCCTGACTGCCTTCAAATGGGGATGTGGGCTTTTTTCCTGATTTTGGACTCAAATTGAAACATTGGCTTATCCTGGGTCCTGAGCCTGCTGACGTTTGGATTGGAACCACTCCAACAGCAATCCCGGGGTCTCTAGCTTGCCGACTCACCCAGCTTATCTTGTGACATCAGCCTCTATAACTGCATGAGCCAATGCCTTATACTAAAACTTTATACTAAATACACATATACCAAATATATTTATTTATTTACATACAGCTTATTGGTCTGTTTCTCTGAAGAACCCCCGACTAATATGCCTTCTCAGGGCATCATAATAGAGGGTCCATAATGTCTGTGTGTCTTATCATTCGTAAGGTTAACCTTGACTATGTGGCAAAGATGGCACCTGTGAGGTTTCTTCACTGTAGTGGTACTGTTTTTCCTTTTGCAATTAAGAATCTTGGGAGAGCTATTTTGAAACTATATAAATAGCATGTTTCTCTGCAAACTTTGGCCCACTGATTTCAGCATTACTACTATGACGTTTGCCTCATCAGGATTTTCTGTTTCTCTCACTCCTTCTACCTGTATTGATTAGTATTTTACTATTCCCTACATCCCCCATCTACTAATGTATTCAATTATTTATTTATGTAAGTATGTATTCATCAATACTTATCTTATTCTATGGCTTATAATCCAGTACTTTCATTATATATTTTATTGCTCAAATTGCTCTAGTTGTGGCCTTTTGGACGTTGGCAGGAAGTAATTTTAAGAGGGAAATTGAATTTAGATTTGACTCTGCTTAGAGACAAAGAGGCCGAGCTAAGGTCTCAAGACTTCAGCACTACCAGCTTTCACCAAGCAGTTCCAGATCTTGCAGCCAGACATTGCAAAAACAAAACACTAAGGGCAGTTTTGAAGGGTACTAAAGGAACAGGCTTGGGGGATGAGGCAACTCGAGCTTTATCTTCAGTAGGTAAACTACCCCCACCAGCTTCTGTAGGGAGGGACAGAAGCAGCTAAGAGATATCTGAGCACCCACAACTCCCTGCCAGCCTCCAGGCTGGGAGCGTGGACCAGAACCACTGGTGAGGGCAAATGAAGGCTGAACATATCAGAAACCCTGGGAGGTGAGGGGTATCAGACTCCCTGAGGGATACTCCACCAGAGGCCAGTCTCCAAGCACCTGGAACACCTCTCCCTTGCAGAGCGCTCCTGACTATAAGGGTGAGCCCCCGTCACAAAAGGGTGTGGAGTATATCCAGCAAATGACAGGAGGGTGACTTCAGGTGCTCAGGGTGATTTCACAGAACTCCATGCCCTGATCTTCCAGTGGTCTTCTTGAGAGACCAGTGAAGAAATGCAAGTACAGGGACCAAACAGCCAGAGGGGAGGAGCCATGGAGAAGAAAAGCCCACAGCAGGGGCAAAAGGAATTGGCTCCACTGAGGGCTAGGGAATGCTAGCTGGTCCTGGGTGTTTCTAGAATCTGATCTTACCTTTCTTGAGTGGTTTGGGCAGCTCCTCTCCATGACAAACGCCATGATGTAGATGCAGTAACCATTGGGGCACCCAAGGATGGCCAGAAATTGAGTGGGGGTGCTAAGTTAAGAATAACAAAAATATTCTGGGACCCTAGAGGATATTTGCTCTTTGTGCCTCAGACTTGAGCTGTGATTGGACTTTATCAAGATCACTGGTCAAAATGTTGCGATCCCATTAATATAAGGCTGCTTATCCTGACGTCCAAGCCTGACCTCTGGCTCTTTCCACAGTATCTTCCACTTCTCCTGTCACAGACAGCAACACAGGGCTGACCAGGAGACACCAGAACACAACAAAGATGAGAGTATATGGAAGAAGACTGAGCATGTTGGCCAGGTCCCGCACCCCCATTAGGACGGACTGAGATGATGGGTAGAAATGAGGGGGAAGGGTGAATATGGAGAAAAAAGCCACAGAGTTGTCCAGAGAGAACTAAACCAACATGGAGTCCGAGAAGAATGGTCAGAATCCAAGCCTGAAGATTCAGACCAAACTGAGAGAACAAGCTGTAGAGCTGAAGCAAGCTAGGTTTGGTGAGCAGGGGAATCAAGGGAAGAGGAGAAAAGCAGAGAACTTTTCTAAGTGGGTCTTAAAAGTCTCACTTAGGGGCGCATGGGTGGCGCAGTCGGTTAAGCGTCCGACTTCAGCCAGGTCACGATCTCGCAGTCCGTGAGTTCGAGCCCCGCGTCGGGCTCTGGGCTGATGGCTCGGAGCCTGGAGCCTGTTTCCGATTCTGTCTCTCCCTCTCTCTCTGCCCCTCCCCCGTTCATGCTCTGTCTCTCTCTGTCCCAAAAAAATAAATAAACGTTAAAAAAAATTAAAAAAAAAAAAAGTCTCACTTAGAGGTAGGACCACATAATGGCGCAACCAAGAAAGAACTCCTGGTCCTAGGCTGTTTGCCTGCTGCCTGGCTCTCAGCCTCCACCTTGGGGAGAACGGGTGAGAGCTGACAGCTGCTAACTTTCCTGAGTCCCCAGCCGGGCACACCAAGGTCTAGCTAGTATGCATGCTCTACTTCAGTCAAACATGCTGAGTGTTCATCCTATTCCCCCAGCCTCAAACAACTTCTTATCTGACCCAAGTCTTCCCATCAGACTCAGATCAGGTCCTCCCTCTTCTACTCGGTGAAGACCACCCTCACTGTCGTGGTCCCACAGAGTACCTCTCATTTCCCACTCTTTTGCTAAATCCCAGAGGTATAACGGCTTAGAGCAAGGCTACACAAAGAATAATCTGAGACCATGAGCATCACAAATTCTCACATCCCATCTACTGAATTAGAATGTCTGGGAGTGAGACTAGAAAAATCTGTGTTTCAAGAAGCTTTCAGGTCAGTCAAAATCACCTGGAGGGCCTGCAGAGCTTGGGCCACACTTTGAATGACGCTGTTCTAGGTGATTCTTATCGTGCTAGAGTTTGAGAAGTATTGGTCTGGACGAGATCAGTGATCTTCAACTCAAGTACACATCATAATCACCTGGAGGCCTTTTAAATTTTTTTTTTTTTAACGTTTATTTATTTTTGGGACAGAGAGAGACAGAGCATGAACGGGGGAGGGGCAGAGAGAGAGGGAGACACAGAATCGGAAACAGGCTCCAGGCTCTGAGCCATCAGCCCAGAGCCTGATGCGGGGCTCGAACTCACGGACCGCGAGATCGTGACCTGGCTGAAGTCGGACGCTTAACCGACTGCGCCACCCAGGCGCCCCTGGAGGCCTTTTAAAAAACACTGATTGATGCCCTTACCCCCACACCAGGAGTTTCTGATTCAGTAGGTATGGAGTGGGACTCAAGAATCTGCATTTCTAACAGATCTCAGGTAATGCTGATGTTGCTGGTCCAGGGACCACACTTCGAGAACCACTGATCTAGCTCTCTCATCAGGTAATTCATACATGCCATCTCATAGTCTTATTTACGTGCACGTCCTGTCTCCTCACGTAGTTGTTAAGCTGTTTGAGGACATATAACCCTCTGGTTTACTTTTCTGTCCACCAGGTACCTATCACAATAGAAACTGTCAATTAGATGATAATAGCTGTAATTATGTTTGATCTCTGCCCTTTCTTAGAATGGAGAGCTATTGTAAGGATTAAAAGATAAAATAATGTGAAAGTACTTTGCAAACTAGAAGTGCTATTTTTTTTAAATGTTTATTCATTTTTGAGAGACAGAGTGTGAGTGGGGGAGGGGCAAAGAGAGAGGGGGACATAGAATCCAAAGTAGGCTCCAGGCTCTGAGCTGTCAGCACAGAGACCGACACAGGGCTTGAACTCACAGACCGCAAGATCATGACTGGAGGTGAAGCCAGACACTTAACTGACTGAGCCACCCAGGCACCCCTAGAACTGCTATTTTAACCCCAGTAGTCACAACAAGTCCTGCCTGTGGACAGAACCAGTCCAACATCTATCCCAGTGTAGAAATCCCTTCTCCCACTTTCCCACCACCTATTTCCCAACCCAATCCTGCTGGGGACTTCTCCATCACTTCTCGGGCAGGACAGACTATTCTATGGTTAGACAGTTCCAAACACTGGACAAAAATATGACTCCTTAGAACTTCCATCATTCATCCCAGCTCTTTCCTTTGGAATCACAACAGAAATTATGGCCATATTTACTCTACCCATTCCTAGGAAAATAAATCTCCACTAACATATTTCCAAGTAAAAGCTGACCACCTGCACACATATCAGTATGCAATAGTGGGTAGTAAGTTTACTTCAGGGCATTGGAAATAGCTACAGAAATGAACCTCTGACTCATGCCTGTTCCCTCCCTTACTAATTTTGCTCCCGTGTTCCACTGGTCATGACCAACTCTGCTTCTGCCATTTAGCTTAAGACAAAGAGCTCTGCGGGGCACCTGCGTGGCTCAGTCAGTTAAGCGTCTGACTTCGGCTCAGGTCATGATCTTGCCACTCCTGAGTTCGAGCCCCGTGTCAGGCTCTGTGCTGACAGGCTGGAGCCTGTTTCAGATTCTGTGTCTCCCTCTCTCTCTGCCCCTCCCCTGCTTGCACTCTGTCTTTCTCTCTCTTAAAAATAAACATTAAAAAAGTTAAAAAGAGAAAGGGCTTTGCTAGAAAATATAAGTTCAAGAGAGAAATTAAAGTCAAAAAAATTTCAAGCATGCATTTTTCTGTTAGTCTAAGAAATAAAGAGAAATTGTGAATTTCCTTCTAGTTGAGCACTGATATGACTTATAAGCAGATAATTCCAGTGAAGTCAATGTGGACACCACCAATATTTCTATTTGTCCTTCTCTCACCTTTAATTAGGAATTTGAGGAAAATTGAGAAATAAAAATTACTGAATACTTTCCCCAAGGATAGCACATGTCACAGAATCTTGCCAGCCAACTTTCAAGAAGACACATAAAGCTCTTTTTCCGCATATGAATCACCAACAGAGCAAAGCTACAAGGAAAAATAAAATCTACTTTCTGTTCTCTCTTACACTCCTGACCAGACCCTCTTTGTTGGGCTACTTCCTTTAAAGAGCTCTTGTCCATATTCCCAGCACACTCTAAAATCGCTGTGTATATGTGATTCTTTCCATTACGGGGGAGAAAGGAGTTGCTATCTTATATGTGAAGTTATTAATCAAGGAGAACACCAGAGGAAGAACCTAAATTTAATGCCTCCTCAGATTTCATTCTAGAAAGCAACTAGCTAGCCCTGCGATTTTCTGTAAGATTCTCTGAAAGAACACCCAAAAAGAATTTTTCTCAGCTTGTATGAATCATCTTGACCAAGTCCCCACTGACCAAAACCAATCATCTCTCCTCTCCCTCCCCATCGCCTCTTTGCTGATGTCCCGGCTCTTCAGATTCTCTATGGATGAGACCAGGAAGTATATACCATCCCCACTATAAGGAACGAGTTGCATTTGTTCTTCTATACTTCAGTCCTCATAATGTGTCCTCATAATGTGTTCATAATGTGTCCGACCTTATGAACGTCACACACCCAAAGCCTCCATGGGCATATAACTGTAACTTTAGAAAACTTGGAGAAAGGATTTGCACCAAGTGGAAAAACTTCACACATGGGAAATCTAGATTAGGAAAGTACTCCTCAGAATGAGGCAAATGCCTGCTAAAACTCACGTATTATTATAATTTAATATCATTAAACAGTAGCTCCTGGAAATCACAAAGAACTACAACTAACCTCTCAAATGATGACATAATGTTACTGACTCACTGATGATTGGCCTTATTCATCTCTCTTCTTCTTTTTTTTTTTTTTTTTAATTTTAGAGATGGGGAGACAGAGAGCGAGAGGGAGAGACAGGCAGAGGGAGGGAGGGAGGGAGGGAGAGAGGGGGAGAGAGAGAGAGAGAGAGAGAGAGAGAGAGAGAGAGAATGCTAAGCAGGCTCCATGCTCAGCACGGAGCCCAAGGTGGGGCTCAATCCCACGACCCTGGGATTATGACCTCAGCTGAAATCAAAAGTTGGATACTCAACCAACTAAGCCACCCACGTACCCCTATTCATCTCTCTTCTTAAAGTTGCTACAATACTGTTGCTTCTGAGTCTGACTACACATTGGACTGAAATCTGAAGGGTTTAAAAATCACATGGGTCTCCCCAATCTCACCTCACCTCCCCAAGTACACCTTCTTTTTTTTTCTTTTTTAAGTTTGTTTATTTATTTTGAGAGAAAAAGAGAGAGAGAGAGAGCACAATCAGAGAAGGGGCAGGGAAAGATGGAGAGAGAATCCCAAGCAGGCTCCACACTGTCACCACAGAGCCCAATGCAGGGCTTGAACTCATAAACCATAAGATCATGACCTGAGCCAAAACCAAGAGTGAGACACTTAACCAACTGAGACACCCAGGCTCCCCCACCAAGTACACCTTCTGAGGGTAAAGAATACATATCACTCAACTCAAACTACATCCCAGGAGAGGCTTTCCCCTTAATTTCATTTCTGTCTCGGCTGCCCTGTATTCGGGAACCTGCTGTTCCATCTCTGTATTCAATAAGGACTCTCTGCTAGCGCCCACATTCTGGTTTGGTTAGTGAAACAACACATCAGACAAAACTCAATGTCACACTGAATTTAAGTTCAAATCCTTTTATAAGGAACTTACCCTTTTAAGAAGACTGACTAGTAGTGGATTCCCACGGGAGGTTTTGTGTTTGGCCATCAAGGCCATGCAAGCAGTCTCCACAGCCCTCAAGGACTTTTATTCATTTTATAGATCTCAGGTTTCACCTTAGTCAGAACCCAGGATCCTCAACCATTTTCGAACATTGAAGCAAGCACCAAAAACTGGTAAAGATCTTTCACCACCAGAACTGTTTAGGGCCTACCCAGAGTGATGGATCTTACTCAGATTCACTCAATGGGCACAGGTCCCTTGGGGTAAAATCAAAGCTATAGATTTTATCTTTAAACATGGAAATCCTATATGTTCTTAAATGCTATGCCCATGACCATGCTAAATATCACATCGGAGTTCTGTGTGAAGCTTCTTCTTAAGTGCAGGACGGAATTCTTATCCTACTTTATAGGAGACCTTATTACTCCTGTACTGAATGCTTTTGTCCATGTATCCTGACCATTACACGGTTTAAAACGTGCCACATTACTCTCTCCCCAGTGCAGACTGCTTTCTCCAAGATCACTGAATCCTGAGACAGAAACCTCCCACGTGCCAAGCTCTATTGCTTTGGAAAAGATACAGATTTCTTCAGAGCCAAGACAAAAATAACCCTTTAAGAATCAGAATGGGTGGGGCACCTGGGTGGCGCAGTCGGTTAAGCGTCCGACTTCAGCCAGGTCACGATCTCGCGGTCCGTGAGTTCGAGCCCCGCGTCGGGCTCTGGGCTGATGGCTCAGAGCCTGGAGCCTGTTTCCGATTCTGTGTCTCCCTCTCTCTCTGCCCCTCCCCCGCTCATGCTCTGTCTCTCTCTGTCCCAAAAATAAATAAACGTTGAAAAAAAAAAAATTAAAAAAAAAACAAAAAGAATCAGAATGGGTAATCATAATAGTATCTTGAGAGACGGGAAGATAAGATTCTACTTCTGAAAGATGTAAAACCTTTTACTGAAAAACTTGAGGCAAATGAGATCTGATGCCTGCCACCCACCATAGCAGCATAAGCACTCTTCGGTGTGCTGACAGCCTGGCATCACTCTTCACAACTCAGCAGTCACTAAGTCTCCTGCCGGGATTAACAGGACAGGAGCCATGTAGGTGTATTTCTTATTGCCGAATAACAAAGCACCCAAAACTCAGCAGCTTAAAACAACAAACATTTATTGCCTCACAGTTTCTGCGGGTCCAGAATCCAGGCAGCCTTAGCTGGGTGCCTCAGGCTCAGGGTTTCTCACAGGCTATAATGAAGAAGTTGGCCAGGGTTGCAGTTAACTCAAGACTTGACTCAGGGAGGCTGTTTCCAAACTCATTTACAGGCCTCGGGTACTTGCTGGCTCTTGGCCAGAGATATGCATTCCCTGCCACATAGACGTCTCCATAGAGCAGCTCACAACAGTTCTGGCTTCTGTCAAAGCAAGCAAGTGACAGCAAGAGCAAGAGAGAGGAGATGCCCAAAATGGAAGCCACAGTCTTTTTATAACCTCACCTTGGAAAGGATATCCCATCGCTTCTGCCATATTCTATTTGTTGGAAGCAAATCAATAAATCTAGCTTACACTCAAGGGGAGGGGACTATACAAAAGGATGAACACCAGGAGGCAGGAATCACTGGGGGCCATCTTGGAGGCTGCCTACTACAGGAGGAATCTATCAGGGCTACATTCAAAAGCATTTGGAAGTTTAATGTCATGATATCTGTAGTTTACTCTAAAATACTAGCACACACACACACAAAAATAGCGAAAGCAAATATAGCAAAATGTTAACAATCATTAAATCAAGATGATGATTATAAAGCTATTCATTGGACTACTATTCTACTTTTCTGTGTCTGGAAAGTTTCCTAATTAAAAACATCAAAACCATCTGATCTTGTTCAGTAATAATGGATCAAGGAGGAAAATTGTATCAACTAGACTAAATCTTATAACATTATAACATTTGGCAGAAAACCTCAATGTTTAAATAGACTATACTAAACCACCCTCATCTAACAGGTTACTGAACTGAACTACTTGGGGTTTATTTGGTACCCAGATGCTCTGACAGTCTCATCAAAATGGTTCCTTGTGACTCTGTCTAGATTGTGAAATCAATGAAGAAAGAAATCACACTAGATGATGAGCACTACTTGAGAGCTAACACGGTACCCCCAGTACCCAGCCCCATGCCCCACACCTAGCAGGTACTCAGTAAACATATCAAATCTTTTAGACCAAAGTTATCCCTCCCATACGTGATGGCATAGAACTCTTGCATCTAGAACTCCGGGGCACAACCAAAGGCTTGTATAGGTGCTTGAGCTAATAGTTCATGAAGAACTATTTGGCCCTGTCCTAGACAGCTACAGCTCACTGTTCCATGGAGGCAAGATGGCCTTCTAACCAGGTAACACAATGAGTCAGGACCTTAAGTTCTCATGAGAGAACATCAAAGCCTGGACCACCTGGTTTCTAATGCAAGGAGAACTGTCTTAAACCAATAACATGGAAGAGCTCTACCTCTGGTAGTCACCAAAAGAATTAAACATAAAAGAGCTGACTCAGGGCTAGCTAAAACTTTCCCTCAACTTCTGCCCCCAAAACTATCTTATATTAAACGGTGGGTCTATGAGGTGCCTGTGCTATGGCTATAGGGTAAGTTATCAAAACCTTTAGGCTCTCTAACCTCCAAGTCTATAATAACTTATATCAGAAAAAATATATATAGGAACTACATTAAAGTAGGTCTCCAGAAATATGCCTTTGGAACAGCAATTCAATGCTAGACCTTGAGCTTTCACTAAGGAAAACTTTTATAAATGTTTACATTCAAAAAACACTATCTAGGGGTGCCTGGGTGGCTCAGTCGGTTGAGCATCCAACTTCGGCCCAGGTCATGATCCCACGCTTTGTGGGTTCAAGTCCCGTGTCGGGCTCTTTGCTGACAACTTGGAGACTGGAGCCTGCCTCGATTCTGTGTTTCCTTCTCTCTCTGCCCCTCCCCCACTCTGTCTCTCTGTCTCCCAAAAATAAGTAAACATTAAAAAAAAATTAAAAAAACAAAACAAAACACTGTCTATAAGGGCCACCTGACTGGTTCAGTCCATAGAGCATGTGACTCTGGATCTCAGATCTTATTTATTTTGAGAGAAAGAGAGCAGGGGAGAGGAAGAGAGAGAAGGAGACAGAAAGAATCCCAAGCAGGCTCTACACTGTCAGCACTGTGAACTCACAAACTGTGAGATCGTAACCTGAGCCAAAACCAAGAGTCAGAAACTTAACCAACTGAGCCACCCAGGTACCCCTCAAGTTTCCCTTCTTACCTTGGTGGCCAAAAAAACTTAAACTGTGCCCGATTCCAGGAATACACTCATTCCAAGAACATGATTTTTTTCACTCAGTTTCTGAAAGTTTTGTATTATGGTTCCATACGTTATATTCCCCTCCCTTACATGTGGATTGCCTCAAATTCCTTTTGGAAGTTAGTATTCATTCAGCACACAGTTACTGAGTGCCTACTATTTTCCAGACCTTCTGTTAGGTACGAGGGTTAGAGGGAAGCCAGTCAGTCAATTCCTTCAAAATAATAAATAATGTTCTCAGGCAAGGTTTGGGGAAAGTTGGGGTGGGGGGATGGGAGGCACAGAAAGAGGCCAGACAAGTATAATATAGTACTCCATGATGGAAGCCATTACAAAATGAAACAGGAGAGAAGAGCAACATACAATGTAGGCAGCCCCATGGGGCTGGAGGAGGTTGAGAACATCAAGAAAGTGTCCAAGTAGAAATAAAACTTACACACCTGTGGAATTAAGCAAGGCAAGGGAGACTGACTATGTGAAGACATGAAACTGTCCAACAGCACAGTGTGCTTCAGGAATCCAAGGGTAATTTGCTGTGGTAGAAAGCAATGTGCATGAGAGGGAGAAGTAGGAAATGAGGATTGAGATGTGAGCAGAATTCAAGTTGTAAAGAAAAGGAGTTTGGATGTTAGTCTAAAAGACTGAGAGCCTACAGTTCAGATTTACATCTTAGATTAAACAGCTAGATTAAACACGCTAAGAGCCTACATCTTAAACACACTAAAAGCCTACATCTTAGATTAAACACGCTAGCAGAATTAAAAAGCAGACCTGGAGATTGGGACATCAGCTAAGAAGCTGTGGCAAAATCTAAGCAAGAGACATTGGGTGCCCCTCCTATAGCGATGAGGCAGAAAGGAGGTAGGAGATGAAGGCATTTGGTGAGCACCTTGGTGATGAGGTAGGTGTACCCATTCCTTCGGTGAGCAAGCACTGATAGAGCCCTCAGCTCTAGAGACCAACTCCTGGGTCCAAGCCTGACCCCACCCACTGCTTATTAGCTATGTGCTCTTAGGTCAGTTAGTAAACCACTCTGTACCTCAGTTTCCTCACTTAAAAACCAGGCATAATACTACTGATAATAACAATGTACCTACCCTCATATACCTTTGGTGAGGATGAATGAGAATAGTTCCTGTCTCATTTAATTCTCACCAAAATCATATGAGAATAGGTAGTTATTATATCACTGTGAGGATACACACACACACACACACACACACACACACACATATACATACACCTATATGTACGTGTCATATATTTATAGTAGATATTTTGTATCATATATAATAAGTATAATGTTAAAGATTATTATATAATCAATGTATAATATGCATTATGTATTATGCATATTGTGAAATTGTTATGCATATTATGAAATTATTATGAAATTATGAATTATTATGAAAGTAGGGACTACCAAATGAGGGTATTATATATTGTATTACTATTTGCTTACGCACACTGGCAATGCTCCACAAATATCAGCTCTTGTCAATATTATTTTGGTTATATGCAAGACAGCTCTGGAGGCTTGGGAAACAGGGACTAACAGAACAGACAAGGTCACTGGTCTTGTGGAGTTTACATCACATGGAGTGACGATAAACAGGCCAATCAATAAGTGATAAGTGCCACACAGAGAATAAAAGTAAGGTGACATGACAGCGGGTGGTGACAGCTACACTAAACAGTTCTGTGAGTCAGGGAAGGCCTCTCTGTGGAGGTGATATTTTTACCCAGAGATATGAATGTCCAGGAGGATCTAGCAATGCAAAGATCTTGAGGGCGAGAATTTTAGGCACAAGGAACAGCTAAGACAAATGCCCTAGATGGGAAACAAGCTTGGTGGGTTTACGAAGCAGAGAGAAGACCAGTGCAGCTGGCATATAACGGACAAGTAGGATTAAGAAGTGAGACTGGGCCTGGGTGGCTCAGTCGGTTAAGCGGCCGACTTCGGCTCAGGTCATGATCTCGCGGTCCGTGAGTTCGAGCCCCCCGTCGGGCTCTGTGCTGACCGCTCAGAGCCTGGAGCCTGTTTCAGATTCTGTGTCTCCCTCTCTCTGACCCTCCCCTGTTCATGCTCTGTCTCTCCCTGTCTCAAAAATAAAAATAAAATGTTAAAAAAAATTAAAAAAAAAAAAAAGAAGTGAGACTGGAAAGCAGGCAGGGCTCTGGCAATGTAGGGGTTTGAAAGCCAGGTAGAAGATAACGGAAAAGGAGAAATCTGGAATGACTTTTTAGCATCTGACCTGAATAACTGAATGGATGCTGATCCCATTCGCAGAGAAGTCACAGGTTTGGTGGGAGGGTAAGGAGTTCTTTGGGGATGTGCTGAATTTGAGGTGGCTGTGGGACACCTACGTGAAGATAACAGCTGGACTCAGGAGATGACCAGAATGTGGGGAAGGGAATCTGAGGAACCACTGTAGGGGCCAATGGCAGGCTGTCCCCAAAATGTGCCACTTTGGCATATTATTTTACATAAAAGTTACTTAAGAGAAGCCTGTGCAAGGACACTCAGACCATCCTCCACCCCCTGAAAGCAGGAAACAAATCTCCCATGTGAAAGGTGTCCTCCCTGTACCAGGAGACAAGAGACAATCTTACCACCAGAAACCGGAAATTTAGAGCCGAGAAGGCCATATAAACAACCTGTGTTACCTTTACTAATTTATTACTGCAGCCCAAATACTGTTTAGAATTCCTTACTAACTGAAGCTCCCAAAGTTTTCTTTTTTCTATCAATTCCTCATAGATCTACTGTCTCTTTGTCCAAAAAAAATATACAATCTGCCTGCCTTGGTCATTTCTTTAGGTCTCAATCTCATTATGGGGCCTCTGCATGTGTGTAATAAAACTGTTTTTTTTTTTCCTCCTGTTAATCTATCTCAAGTAAATTTAATTTTTAGTCCAGCTGGAAGACCTTAAAAGATAGAAAAGAATTTTTCATTCCCTTCACCATCAGTATTTAAGGAACTTGCAAAGCAAAAGTAGGAAAGAAAGGTCAGACAGATCCAGTAAGTAAGATAAAGGCTAAAAAGTGTTCTGCAAAGACTTCTGGCTTCTCCCAGACCATTTGGGTTCAAATCTAAGCTCCACCATTTACTAACTGGGTGTCCCTGGGCAGGGGACTTCTTTGTGCCTAAATTTCTTCATGGGAAGGATCACTGTGAGCACTAATGAGTTCATACAAAGTAAGTGCCCGCATTCGGTTGGTAGGTTATAGCCAATTAGGACACGGCCTGAAACAGCAAGATACTAATGCCTCCTCAGGGGATGCCCAGAAATCTGTGACTTGAAAATGGAGGATGAAGCCTCCAGAGAAAGAGAAAGCCTGAATCCTTTGTTCTTCAGCACATCCAAGAAACCTCATTTCCATTAGCCTTACAGCAGGAGACACTCCTCAGAGTCTCTCCCTCAGGTAGACATTTCCTACTTCCAAATGAAGCCTGAAATAAGGCTTTTATGCAGATCTGGTGAACAGGCAGGTTGCCATTTATCCTTCCAAGAGCACCTGAGGGCAGGGTAGGGCGGGGGGGGGGGGGGGGGAGGAGTCTGGATACAGTGGTGCAAAGAGTGAATGGGAGGTGAGTATGACAATCGCTGCTTTTCAGATGAGCTTTGTGAAGGGAAGTCAAGGGATCGGACAGAAGGGAGAGACTTCTATGTAAGTAGGAGGAGCCTGTAAAGAAATACAGGGTGAAGAGAGGAAAGACAGAATTTGAACTCAGACTCCTAGAGGGAAGGATGGGAGGGGGCGGGACTCCTCAGAATGACGAGGCTGAAGCTGACCAGGCTGACTTGGGGCACTGCAGGATGGGAAAGGCGGAGGAGAGCTGGGCAAGGGGATGAGAACAGCGTCCGTCATGGATCTCGGGCTAGGCTGAGTGACAGTGAAGTGAATAGGGGAAGGGGGGGCTAACAAAATGGCAGGGGTGGGGGGGAGAAGGTGAAGGAGAAAGGAGCCTGAGGTTGAGAGACAGTCAGTGATCAAGTGTGGAAGTGAGGTGGCTACTCAGGGTGTGCCGACAGGCTCTGAGGCCCTGGTCAGAAGTCAACAGCGCCAGGTGCCCTCTGAGTCCAGAGCTGGCCCAGGGGAGAAGGCAGGCAGCTCTGTGGAAGGAGCAGAGGTCACTGCAGGGTTCGGGGTGGAGGCTGGGAGGTGTTGGACAAAGGCCCACACAAGCGCTGTGGATGCCTACGGTGGGGTCAGGACTGAAACCTTGGTCAGGATAACCTTGGGTCTGGCTGTCCATCTGCATAAATCTTTAAGATTCCAAGTGAGATTGAGAAAATACTTGCCTCAAACATCACTGAGCATAGATCTGTGAGATATAAATAGATCAGTTACATTTTAAAGGAAACCTCAAGTTCAATAGAAAAATGGACAAAGGATTGGAACAGCGAACTCACGTAAGAAACAAGAAAATTAAAAAGGAAGAAAAGATTCTTGGAGGTGATTAAAGAATCAGAGTACAAAGTAACCTTAAGGTAACAGTCTATAATGAATGAAGTGGTCAGCTTTTTTTTTTTTTTTTAGTCATCAGACCTGTTACTCATAAGCCTTCAGTGAAACTGGTACCTCTATCTTTTATTGGTTACTTTGCAAATCTGTGCTTGTCTTTTGGAAAACACCATGGCAATGCCTAGGAACAGACCTAATGATGTTCATAACCTTTCACCCAGTAATTTCACTCCTCTGAGTCTACTACTCCAAAGTAAAGTATATTTAATTTTAGCATTTGCTTTAAAAAATTAACAGAATACAAAGATATGTGTACATCACATAGATTTCCTAAGAATTTGCATGTGGAAGATAGAGGAAGATAGAAAATTGTTACTGAGTTATGTAACAGAATGATGGTATCTAAAATTTTTTCCATTGTTTTAAATGTTGTTTAGTCTTTTTTTTAAAGTTTATTTTTGAGAGAGAGAGAGAGAGAGAGAATATGTATGAGCAGGGGAGGGGCAGAGCGAGAGAGAGAGAGAGAGAGAGAGAGAGAGAGAGAGAGAGAGAGAATCCCAAGCAGACCCCACGCTGTCAGCACAGAACCTGATGCAGGGACTGATCTCAGGATCGATCAGTCATGACCTGAGCCAAAATCGAGTCAAATGCTCAGCTGACTGAGGCACCCAGGCACCCCTACTGATTAGTCTTTTTAATACAAACTGAAATTTTTAAATAAAAATGATGTAGTACCATATATCAGGTCATCATTTATCTATAATTCCTCCCCGGGTTAGGCAGTCTACCCAGTGAATTTTATCCAGGCAACTCACCCCACCAGAACACAAATGCAGAGGGGCTTCCATATCTGGCAACAGGAAAGGATGCATACTGGCAAAGACTTTAAAAGTGTATTATCTACACGGTGCTATCTTGTGAATTTTTCATTCTTTTATTCTAATCATTCAGGAATTGGAATCCTGAAATTTTAAACATAAAGTCAAAGACACACTTTTCTCAGAGGAAGAAATAGCTAGAATGTTCCCAGGGTAAAGTAGAGACCAGATCACTTCTGTCAGAATTATACCAACCAATCTGTGTTGCTAAATAAGCCGCAAAGATTTCTAAAAACTCGGTACTCATTAGCATTTGATTTTATTCTGCTAAAAGTCATTTTTTTGGTTGTTTTCATGAATAGCCAATATATTTGGACCCACTGAGTTAGCAACAATGAAAATGCAAAAGAAACAAGCCACAGTCTGGCCCCAACTGCCTACTCCCCATGAGGGCGCAAACACCTTGAGCAGGGCCTGGCCCCACCAGCCCCTGGCTATTTAAGGATACCCCAGCCCCCTGGCCATGCATTCCTCCCTCATCCCTCTGGAAGCCCAGACTTCCTGAAAACAAGCGTTGATGCCCATTAGTGGCCTGCAAGCAATTTAGAGTTATTGAAGAATATGTATAGACCTGTCAGAGTAAATCACTTCCACTTCAGGAGGTGAGTACAGGACTCCAGCAGGAACTTGCAAAAAAGCTTAGGCACTCCCTGGAACCCAATCAATAGAGGTAAAAACAGAATTTATGATTTTCAACTCAAATTATTACTATCCCTGCATGTGATTTTAACAAGCCACCAATGCAAACATACAGAAGTTGTACTAGAGCCAAAGAAAAGCATTACTGTTATCTGAGCAGCCTGAGACCTACTCCTTCGCCTCTCTGACCCTCACGGGGCTTTCTCATCTGTAAAATAACTAGCTCCCAGGGGTGTGGTAAGATACAACATCTTGAAGATGCTGTTAAAAATTTTAAATGTATCTATGGGGCACCTGGGAGGCTGAGTCAGTTAAGCATCCAACTCTCGACTTTGGCTCAGGTCATGATCTCAGTTTGTAGGTTCGAGCCCACCTTCAGGCTCTGCACTGACAGAGCAGAGCCTGATTGAGATTCTCTCTCTCTGCCCCTACCCCACTCTCACACAAGTGCACGTGCACACTCTCTCAAAAATAAATAAACATTTAAAAATATTTTTAATGTATCTAAATGTCTAAAATTTATCCACACAAAAAATCAGCCTACTAGATTTTCGGCATGGAAAGAAGGAAAGACTGTGCGAGGCACCATACGCACACCCTACTGAATGAAGTAGGCTCAGTTTGTTCTGAATTTCCTCCCTTTTGATAGCTGCCCAAAGCAAGGCCCAGGCCCCTCTTGGGGCCTCTACCCACCCAGTCCCTCCTCCCAGCACCCAGGTGGGCCTTTCTAACCTCCCTGGCTGCCCAAGATTAGATTACAGACACATTTTAGTCACTTGCTGAGTTTAAAAAACACCTTTCCCCAGACCCCCTCCCAGAGATCTGAATTATTTGGCCTGTGCAGCTGTGTTTTATAAGGTCCTGACATGATTCTAATGCATAATCAGTGCTGAGAACCACTATTATGCTGAGTAGGCGACAGTAATTTGGAAAGGGTTTGGAAACTGCATTAGGAAACACTAATGCTTTGAGGTTCCAAAACATTCCCTTTAGTGTCTATTATTTTCTTCTTTTATCTGTGTGTTTCATCTTTCTAGCTAGATTGACAGACATAATTACTTCTTTTTCTTTTTAAAGCTTTTATTTAACTTTATTTATTTCAGGAGACAGAGCACGCAAGGGAGGGGTAGAGGGAGGGGGAGAATCCCTCTTAGCATGGAGCCCAGTGTAGGCCTCAAACCTACAGTGAGATCATGACCTGAGCCAAAAACAAGAGTCAGACTAACCAATTGAGCCACCCAGGCACCCCAGGCATAATTACTTCTATGTCTTTATTCCTCTGGCCTCAACATATGCTACATGTGTTCGTGTGTGATATATAACCTAACGCTTCTCATCTTTTTCTCATACCTGGTCCAGAAGGCTTCTCCAACCCATCACCTTCACTGGGAGGTATCATGTGTGGCTGCTGTGTCCCAGGTGGCTCCCAGCCTAGGCCTAAATGCCTAATGTGAATGGAGTGTTGTTTGCATAATATAATTAAACTGGGTAGGAAGAGCAGCTATTAAAATAGCCTATTCCAAGCTCACTTAAAAACAAAATTTCCCTGTTCATAAACCTTTGAGTAAAAATAACTTCCAAAGAAGTGGAGGTTTATTGAAAACCAACCACTGTTTATAAAGTAGATTTAATAGCAAGACATATAAACACAGATCATTTAAGGGACCAGACCTTCAGAAGGCAGGAGAGACAGCCAATCATAAATCACACACAGTCCAAGAGATCAACCAAAACTTGAGTGATCTCTATTTTGGCCTCTGCCTTGTTTTGTGGCTTGGAAAGTCACCTCTGCTCTCCCTTGTTTTGTAGCTTGGAAAGTCACCTCTGTTCTCCTCTCTAGAGAACCAATATAAAATCATGAAACCATCAGAACCAGAAGGACCCCCCCGCCCCCCAGAGACCATCTCTAGTTAGAGATCTCACCGCCTATAAAAAGACTCCTCAGCTATCCTGATGGTGGTCAGCAAGCTCACCTTGGAATAATTCCAAAGAACAGCCACTCCTACCACATCACAAGACAAGCCCTTCCAATTCAGGACAGGTCGTTTTAAAGAGCCGCCTCACCCTGACATGTAATCTGTGCTCATTCCCCCACGTACACACTCCACCTTCTCCTCTGTCCTCCTCCCCTCTCCCCAAACATGTCCATCATCTGCTGCAACACCTAAGTCACTACCCATTTCCAATATTTGAAAAAAGCTGCTATATGACCCCTACATCTTGGCTTCTGCAGACCATCCTTCCCCAGGATCCTCAAATTCCTTGCCTGAAATTATTTTGAGACTAACCACCTTCCTAACCACCCTTCTCTGGATACACCCTAGTTTGACCAAGTTCCTTTAAAAGATGGATCCCAGGGGCACCTGGGTGGTTCAGTCGGTGAAGCGTCAGACTCTTGATTTCGGCTCAGGTCATGATCTCACAGTTCGTGAGCTGGAGCCCTGCCCGGGCGCCCTGCAGACAAGACCTGCTTGGGATTCGGAAAAAAAAAAAAAAAAAAAGATGGATCCCAGAACTTAACATTGAAACTCTCTGTTCAATGAACACTTGTTGAATGCCTAGTGGGTGCCAGGCACTCAGGCCCTAGAAACAGAAATAAAAACACCAGTGAAGCTGAGGAGACAGTCAAACCAAATCATTAAAACATTAAAAGAAGGTGCAGGGAGTGCTCTGAGGAGGAAAGCACCAAGTGCCTGGAAGCAAGGAACAGATGTGCCCGACACACTGAGAGAAAGACCCAGAAAGGTTTCCTTAAGGAAACAACTTTTAAGCTGAAACACTGGGTGGCATTTAAAAGGCTAGGTTTTTATTGGCTTCTTTGACAGTCCATCATACCTGCGGTATACTGAGAATGAAATCCACAAAAATCCTGAAGTCTCTTTTTCACATGTTTCTCTCCACCCTATATTTGTGGAATTCAATTTGGTGACCTAAGTACAGAATTTGACATTTATCCCTATCAGACTTCCCGTTAAGGTTCAAAGCTTTGATTCCTGGGTTTTTTTTTTTTCATTATTTAATAAATAAATATGTGAAATGGTATGACTTTTGAAACTGTGGGACTCAACTCCAGAAAGTAGGTACTAGTTTTTATTTCTATCAGAATATGTCAGCGCCTCCTTCCCACCCCGCCAACATGCCACATTAAAAAACAAAACAAAACAAAACAAAACAAAACATGGGGCGCCTGGGTGGCGCAGTCGGTTAAGCGTCCGACTTCAGCCAGGTCACGATCTCGCGGTCCGTGAGTTCGAGCCCCGCATCGGGCTCTGGGCTGATGGCTCAGAGCCCGGAGCCTGTTTCCGATTCTGTGTCTCCCTCTCTCTCTGCCCCTCCCCCGTTCATGCTCTGTCTCTCTCTGTCCCAAAAACAAATAAACGTTGAAAAAAAATAAAAAAATAAAAAACAAAACAAAACAAAACAGGGGCGCCTGGGTGGCTCAGTCGGTTAAGCGTCTGACTTCAGCTCACCTCATGATCTCACATTTCCTGAGTTTGAGCCCCATGTCAGGCTCTGTGCTAACAGCTTGAAGCCTGGAGCCTGCTTCGGATTCTTGGGCTCCCTCTCTCTCTGCCCCTCCCCTGCTCATTCTCTGTCTCTCGAAAATAAACAAACATTAAAAAAAACTAACAGAAAAAATAAAAACTTTGCCAATTTGATTGACAGGGCGGTGCCTCATTTGTTAACTTAAATTGTTCTGATTACCAGAGATTGAATGCTCTTCATGTATTCATCATTTGTATTGTTTTTACAAATTCTCTTTTTATGTTTTCTACCCAGTTTTCTCCTTCAAATATTCACTTTTCTTACTGATTTGTACAAGTTCTTTAAATAGTAACATTAATTCCTTGTCACATGTTGCAAACATTTTTCCAGGTTTTCATTTCAATTTTAACTTTGTTTATTGACATCCAAGAGGTTTTATTTTGCTCAAGAAACCTAGCGATTCAACTTTTCTTTTGTTACTTTTCCCTTTGGTACCATATTTAGAAACACTTTCCCAAGTTCAAGATTATATTAAAGTTTCCCATATTTTATCCTGACGCCTTGATGGTTTCATATTTTGCATTTAAATGCTTAATCTCTTTGGAATTTATTCAGGTGCATGAAATAAAGGCAGGGGTACCGTGCTTATTTTGTTCCACATGGTTAGCCAGCTGTCCCAACACCACTTACTGAATTAATTTGTGTTTTTTTACCGATTCAAAAGGGCGCCTTTATCATATGCTTTGTCTCCACTTGTGTCCACCTCACACGCATCTGAGACTCGGCATACCCACACCTGAAATTCATGACCTTCCTTTTCTCCAGCATTCTCCAGCTCTGAATGGTTATTTGTTCACTAAGTTTTCACGTCAAGAACATGGTTACTCCTTACCCCTGCCCTCTCCATCACCATCTCTCTCCCCTCCCACACACATATCAAGTCCCCAAATTGTAATCAACCCTGTCTCTAGAATATAGCTCTAATCCATCATTTTATGTCCAACTCTACACCATAGCTGTAATCCACAATGCCATCTTATTTTTCCTGGACCTCAACAGCCTCCTCACTGGGCCCCCAAATAAATCCACTCTTGGTTCCTCTGGCACATTAAATATAAATAAGGTCAAGCCACCTCCCTACTTTCAACTTGTGTTAGAACACAACCCAAGAGGGGCGCCTGGGTGGCGCAGTCGGTTAAGCGTCCGACTTCAGCCAGGTCACGATCTCGCGGTCCGTGAGTTCGAGCCCCGCGTCAGGCTCTGGGCTGATGGCTCGGAGCCTGGAGCCTGTTTCCGATTCTGTGTCTCCCTCTCTCTCTGCCCCTCGCCCGTTCATGCTCTGTCTCTCTCTGTCCCAAAAATAAATAAAAAACGTTGAAAAAAAAATTTAAAAAAAAAAAAGAACACAACCCAAGATTATGTAAGTGATATGAAAACCATGTGATCTAGCTCCTTCCTACCTCTACCTCATGCCACACTTTGGTTCTCACACAGTTTCTAACACACCAGCCATCTTTTCACTCCTTGAAGGCTCCCAGCTGCTCTTCGTGTCAGAGCCTTCACATGTGAAGTCCCTTCTGTATTCCATGCTAGCCTCCCATCCCACCCCGTTCCTGCTCCTCACACACATGCCTGCCTAACTCTGGCTTATCTTTCAGAGTCCAGCTGAAGTATCACCTCCTCAAAGAATCCTTGAGGAGGGGCGCCCTGGTGGCTCAGTTAAGCATCCAGCTTTGGCTCAGGTCATTATCTTGGGGTTTGTGGGTTCGAGTCCCACATCAGGTCCTGTGCCGACAGTGCAGAGCCTGTTTGGGATTCTCTCTCTCTGTTCCTCCTCTGCTCATGCTCTCGCTCTCCCTCTCAAAATAAACTTTTTAAAACTTACCAAAAAAAAAAGAAATATAAAAGAGGCAGAAGGTGGGGTTTTGATGAGTTTTATGTCATTTTTATAACATTAAGTGCAATACCAGGCACATAGAATTGTACGGTACAGAAAAAAATACTTGCAATATATTAGGTGAGGAAAAGACAGGTTGGAAAATTATGTGCGTGTATGTGTGTGTTTTCAAAAATACATATATGTATAAATAAAAAAAACGTTGAAAAAAAAAGGGGGGGCGCCTGGGTGGCACAGTCGGTTAAGCGTCCGACTTCAGCCAGGTCAAGATCTCGCAGTCCGTGAGTTCGAGCCCCGCGTCAGGCTCTGGGCGGATGGCTCCGAGCCTGGAGCCTGTTTCCGATTCTGTGTCTCCCTCTCTCTCTGCCCCTCCCCCATTCATGCTCTGTCTCTCTCTGTCTCAAAAAATAAATAAAAAAACGTTGAAAAAAAATACATATACGTGACTCAAAATTACACACATATATACTGGAAAGACACGCACCAAAATGACAACTGTGGTTAGCAGTAAGTAATAAGATTACAGTGACGTAGTTTCCTTCTCAGTGTTCTTCTGAACCTTCCCAACTTTCTACAATTACTACTAAATTTAAAACTCAGAGGAAAGGTTTTTTTAGACTTGTTTCCCCAAAAACAGTGCTCTTTTTTTTAATATATGAAATTTATTATCAAACTGGTTTCCATACAACATCCAGTGCTCATCCCAAAAGGTGCCCTCCTCAATACCCATCACCCACCCTCTCCTCCCTCCCACCCCCCCATCAACCCTCAGTTTGTTCTCAGTTTTTAACAGTCGCTTATGCTTTGGCTCTCTCCCACTCTAACCTCATTTTTTTTTCCTTCCCCTCCCCCATGGGTTTCTGTTAAGTTTATCAGGATCCACAGAAGAGTGAAAACATATGGTATCTGTCTTTCTCTAAAACCAGTGCTCTTAATGGAATTGTGTTACATACAAAATCTGTGGCAGTGATAATGATAATAGCTAATACTTATTTAGCATTTTTATGTGCCAAGCGCTATAGAAAGTACATTACATAAATGCTTATTGAGTCCTCGTACTCTATGATGAAGGCATTGTCCTGACCCCCCTTCTGTAGATGAAAAAGTTCAAGTTGTTCATGGGAAGTCACACAGCTGCTAAGTGTGTGGAGTCCAAGATGCAAACCCCGGGGATCTGACTCCAGAAATCCTTCTCTCATAAACTACTTCCCAAAAACCTAACCTTTCTGCTCTTGATTTTTACATCTTCCATGCTTTTTTAATTCTCACCCTTTGGGGAGGGGATAGAAACAGACAATATATGCACTTCTTGCATGAGATGAAAATCAGGCATCCATTCCATGTGGTATCTCTGCTTCAAACACACCCACCTTCCCAAAGGGGACATGGGAACAAGCAGAACCGAACGGAGATTAGCACCGACCACTAGGCAATCCTCCCCCCATTACTGGCTCTCACAGCACCACAAGCCTCTCTTTCCGGCCCTCGTCACAGTTGCGTTTACATTTGCTTGTTACTTGACTGCTTACTATGTGCCAGCTGCAATTCTGAGCACTTTACATGTGCTTCTTTTCACCATTATGGTCCCCATTTTATACATAAGGAAACTAAGGCCTAGAGAAGTTAAGAAACTGGCCCAAGGTCACAAAGCTAAGAGGTGACGGAGGTAAGGTTTGACCTCTGGCTCTAGAGCCATTGCTCTCAAATGAATGAATGAAGGTATGTTCTCCATTTTCTAAAAAACCCTCTATCTCTTATTAGGATGGCTTAATTTTATTTCTGTAGGTCCTGAATATTTCTCATATATCATATTTCTAGTATTTTCATTTTTTATTATTGTAAATGGAAATTTTAAATATTTTCTAATTGGTTATTTGAGATATCAAGATGTTTATATGCTTATTACTTTGTAAACTTTTTATCATTTTCTTTTATTTCATCGTGGTAAGTGTACTCTTTAATCCCTATTCCCTATTTCCCCCATACCCCCACCCAGTTCCCCTCTGATAACCATCAGTTTGTTCTCTGTAATTAAGAGTATGTTTCTTGGTCTGTCTCTCTCTCTTTTTATTTCCTTTGCTCGTTTGTTTTGTTTCTTAAATTCCACATGAGTGAGATCATATGGTATTCATCTTTTTCTGACTGACTTATTTCACTTAACACAATACTCTCTAGCTCTATCTATGTTGTTGCAGATGGCAAGATTTCATTCTTTTTGTGGCTGAATAATGTTCCATTATATTATGGAACTTTCTTTATCCATTCATCTACTGATGGACACCTGGGCTGCTTCCATAGTTTAATTATTATAAATAATGCTGCGATAAACATAGGGGTGCATGTATCCCTTTGAGTTAGTGCTTTTGCATATTTTGGATAAATACCCAGCAGTGCAGTTCCTAGATCACAGGCTAGTTCTATTTTTAATTTTTTTGAGGAACCTCCATACCGATTTCCACTATGGCTATACCAATTTGCATTCCCACCGACAGTGCAAGAGTTCCCCTTTCTCCACATCCTCACCAATGCTTATTGTTTCCTGTGTTGCTAATTTTAGCCATTCTGACAGGTGTGAGGTGATATCTCATTGTAGTTTTCATTTGTATTTCCCTGAGGATGAGTGACGTGTAGCATCTTTTCATGTGTCTGTTAGCCATCTGTGTACCTGTAACTTTGTACACTTGTCGAACTCTTTCCATTAACTGTAATTTTAATTGATTCTCCATTATTTTAGCTATATAATCTCTTCATTTCTATAAATAAAAATTCTGTCTCCTCCTTCCCAACATGAAGACATCCTCTTTTCTCAACTAATCTTTATTGTTTAAATTTAATTTTTTATTTTTATTTGAATTTAATCAATTTTTAAAACTACATCCGTAGATATGTACTGCCTATATTTTAGTCTCTTCTCTACCACCTACCCCCTCAGGCCCAAGCCATTCACTATGACACCAACAGAGCCACTTTTCTAAATCACAAATATGGCTCTTTCTCTCTTATACTCGGAAGTCTGTACCACCTCCATGTTTTCTGTATGATAGAGTCTCTCAGCATCATTATTACTTTTTATAAGATGACCCCAAACTACTTTTTAATCTTCATTTAGACCATGATTCCAAAATCCCCCTCATTCATGATCCCTTTTCTCGTGATTTCCCCAAATGGTCCTTCCTTATTTTCTTCCTTGGGACAACCGTTTACTTTCTGGGGCCAACATGACTGCCACCTCTACTCTGGCTTCCCAAGCTTCCCTGTCATTTCATCCCTGCTCTTGCCATGTCTTCAGAGCACCACACATAGACCTCTGTCATGGGACTTGTCACAGCCCAACCTGAACATGGGTACTTATTTAGAGCAGAGGTCAGCAAATTTTCATGGAGCATCAGATGGTAAATATTTTAGGCCTTCTGGGCCATATTTGATCTCTGCTGCATTTTTCCCCCTCACATTTTAATAGTGAAAACGAGTCTTAGCTCAGAGATGATTAAATAAATAAATAAACAGGCCACCAGCTATGGGCCGTAATTTGCTTATTTCTAGTTATAAGTTCATCTCTCCTAGTTATAAGTTCATCTCTCCCACTGAACAGGTATCAGCTATCTGAGAGAGGGGACAATCTCTTACGCATTTTTGTATTCCCCAGCTCCTGCCACATAGAAGGCGTTCAATCCTTGAAGTCAATTGAACTGAAACATCAATAATTAATTTCTCCTGATGAGTCAAATACATCCCTGGACAATTTCCCCAAATCTTGAACTACCTTAACAAAAGTCATTATGCATTTTCAGTCTCTTAGGCATCTTAAAAGTCAGCTATATCCTCAGGGGAGGGGGGAGGTAATGCTTTTTGCCTCGTTTAGTAAGAAAAACTCTGATGTTCAGCCAAAGAGCCTCTCCCTCCCCAAAGGCAGCAAAAGTGCTTCTCCTATAGAGACTAGGCTGCTCCCGGGGCCCCCACACAGAACAGAACTCCAGCAAACTCCTTCTTTTCAAGTAACTGAATCAATTTCTCATTTCAGGAAATCATCTAGACTTGATGCTGTCTGGAGTACTTGCCAGGTACCCACCCTAGCCATCAACAATAGATCTACCTCCCATCTCACCATAATTGGGGAAGAAGGATTTTGCTAACTCATTAAGTGCCAGAGAAACATAGATAGTTACCATTACTCTTTTTATTTTATTTTTGAAAGAGAGAGAAAGAGACAGAGCATGAACAGGGGAGGGGCAGAAACAGGGGGAGACACAGAATCCAAAGCAGGCTCCAGGCTCTGAGCTGTCAGCACAGAGCCCAACGTGGGGCTCGAACCCATGAACTGTGAGATCATGACCTAAGCCAAAGTCGGACACTTAACCGACTGAGCCACCCAGGTGCCCCTGGTTATTATTATTCTTATTGCTATCACCCTGCTCCCCTGGTTCTCCCAACCAGACAGAGTTCTCCAGAAACTGATGATCACCACCTCCCTGGTTAAGAAACCAACACTGTTAAGTTTTTTTTTGAAGAGCAGCACTTTATTGGCATAATCTCTGTCTTAACTTTGAGAGCTCAATGCCTGGCTTGCTGGGGCTCCCACAGCATGAGCTAGAAAGGAAGCTGAGAACAGGGAGAGCCATTACTAAGGAGAAAATGGCCCACTGCATGTCTGCTCTGTGAGGCTGAGAGTCCAGTACTGTTTCCACGGGAATAAGGCAAACTTGAGACTAATCGCTTCATACCTACAACAGGCAAGCCCCTCTGGGCCCAGAAAAGCAAAGAACCAGAAGATACAGGCAGCGTCGGTCTTCAACCCAGGCAGTGCTTTTGAACATCTGTGTAGAGCAGGAGCCAACAGCAACCCCCCCACAAGACAAAGGTGGCAGAGAGCTGGCCATGCTGTTGGGATTCTCCCCCTGCAGGCCAGGGTTCATGGGAGGACTCCAGGACTTATGAACATCTGGAGTGCAGAGCAGGGAAGGAGCCAGAGTGAGTCACCCTGTAGGGGGCAGGTTATACCCAGCAAAGGCCCCAGTTCCTGGAGCACCAGATGGGTTTCAACAAAACAAGCCCCAAACCCCACTTCCTAGAGGAGATGAGGAACCCAATGTGCTCTAGAATGGAGGGGGCCAAAAGACAGTTAATAAAAACCCACGTCCCCCAGGCAAAATAAGCAGTCGCATAAGACTAGGTCCCATGACTAGTCACACAGAGGGCTTCGCTCCCGATATGCACTAGTTGTCTCCAGGAGAAACCATCATTTCACACACAGGAGCTTCTGAATTCAAATGACCGTGTTTACTAGCTGACATAGTTAAGACTCAAGCTCTGCCCAGTACAGAATCGCATCGGCCCAGCCACCTCCAGTGTCCAGCGAGGTGACAAAGGACACATAACTCCACTCTCGGTAGCCTCAGCTGCCCAGACCTACGCTGCTCCGGGCTTCTCTCTGAGGGGCTTCCCCAGCACAGTTCAACCCACTGTGCGCAGTGAACGCAAACTCAGAAGAGTTACCACATGCTGGTAAGAGGAGGCCTGAGATTACAAACGCGAAACGTGAAAAAGGACTCGGGGCACGTGCACGAACCTGCGCCGCCGGCCTTTCTAGTAGCTTGAGGTCCCCCGGATACACAGTTGACGCTTCAAGCACGCGTGCTTACAAGCAGCCCTTTCACCCTGGCCTGTGTACACGTGAACGAGCTTCCCTGCCCAGAAACGCCCTCCGCTCACAACACGCGCCGAGACGCCAGCGGCGTTTCCGGCCAGGCAGCCGTGCCTCGCCACGTGCTACGTTCTCTGCTCGCGGGGGCCCCCCGGGGTCCCCCCACCCCCCGCACGAGACTGTCTCGCCCTAGCGACTGGGAAGAGAGACACTCGCTCCTGGAAATGAGGCGATCTGGTTAAATGGGGGGGGGGGGGGGGGGGAACTGCAGCCTCCAGGTGGAAGCAAAGAAACCAACCAACCAAAATAAAACTTTAAATCAGTACGCTAACAGTACTTTACTAATCATGCAAAAAGCAAGGATAGAAAACATAGAATATAGAAGGTGTGGTACGTTACCCAAGAGCCCTGCCAAGGACCGCATGTCCTTCTCCATCAGCATGTAAATCTCCTCCTCCGAGAAGCGGCCAATGCCGTGGCCGTGCATCTCGCGCTTCACAATTCCTTTCGTTATGTGGCACACGACCCACCTCAGCAGGTTACTGAAGGGACCGCCACCACTAAGAGAGAGCATCTTCCGGGTCTCATTGAGATTGTCCACCCACTGGCAATAAGCTAACGTCCTGGAATTGTGTGGAAAGAGGTTACTACCGGGCATTAGATACATATCAGCGCCACAGAGTCCATTTCCAGGGAGTGCGTCAGAAGTTCGCACGCTCCGGAGGAAATGAGTCAGCGCAGCTTTTACAAAGAGCAGCGTGCATGGCAGATATTACCACAGTTTCTGGTCAGGGCCTAGACCTCGGGTCTGGAAGAGAAACTAAAACAAATCCAGGTAACGATGCCATGCTACAATGCCACCAAACCTCTCTTGGCACCCGCCCTCAGATCCACGCCCCTCACCCCCCCCCCAACACCTCCCAAGGCACGCTTCTGCTTCCTCTGAGGCAACCCCTCAGAAAATACTAGAAACCCACTACAACAGGCTTTTAGGTGCGTACCTACGGGGACCCCAGGAAGGAGGCACAGTGACTGCGGTGCTGGCTTCACTCTTTCTTGATCTAAGTAATGGATATGCAGGTATATGCTGTGTGGTAATTAATTAAGCTGCACTTTTGTAATTTGGTGCAATTTGGGAGTGCATTTTATATTCTACAGAGTCAAAGAGTTTTTTTAAAAAGGAAAACTTTTGCCTTTTTGACAGACGATTAGGGAGTAGGTAGACCTGTCCATGTTTATTATAAACTATATAAATTATAAATATTACGTATAGGATTTGCTCTCCAGAAAGTCAACTCTGCTTCAGTTTGTTTCTCCAGGGCTCTTAAAGCGAACACAAACACCAAAGGAACTTAGTTGAGTTGTTTTTCCCATCTGGGTGATGCTCGTGGCCAAACGCTCCCGTCCAGGAGTTCCCATGTTCTGTGCACAGACAGCTAAGCAGCTACCCGCTGTCGGTGCGGTGTGCTGGCTGCAATACTCAGGCCGACACTGATTTTGTTCTCAGAACTTGTGCAATTGCAGGACTGTTTCTACGGCTAATAAAGCTGGTAGATAGAAATTAAAACGGCTTCCTGCTGAAGGCTGAGAAAAGTATAGCTGTGAGAGTAGAGACATAAGATATTTTAGTTTCTCCCCATAATGAGCAATAAAAGATATACTGGTAGTCATCTCTACTCCTAGTGTTAGTTGACAGCAATGATGGCCACTTTGGAAAAATATGTTTGCAGAGAGAACACAAGGAATTGTAATAAATTATAGCTACTTTTCTACCTCGTCTTTTTAAAAGAAAAACAGAGTCCCTGAAATGTTGATCATTTTATATAATTCTATTCTTTCCCATCTTCTTTTCTCTACAAAAGGAAGAAACAGAAGATTTCGGTAAAAAACTTTAAGCATTCCTGATTTTTACTGGAAAAGTCCTACAGCCAATTTCAACATACCCTTTGTACTATAACCGTAACTCTTCTTTAGTACCTTTTTAAAAGTGCTTAGAAATCTTGTTAGAAAGCTTTGGGTACTTCTTGTTAGAAAGCTTTGGGTACTTCTTTTGGTAAATTTCTCAAAATAAAGTATTGAGTCAGGGAATGGATTTTGCTGAAAACAGGAAAAAGTACATTGCAATGGTAAGTAACAAATATGTACAGTCAGAGCAGTCAATGGATCCTTTGACATAAAAGAATCTCACATTTACTCTAGTACACTCTTTATAAAACATGAAAACTAAATGCTTTCCTATTTGTTCTTCTTTTTACACCTGCAGTTATTAAGGTATACATTCTCACATTCCATTAGAATAACTCAGCACTGTGATTCTAATTGTACTAGATTGAAATGCAATAAAAGGGCTATGGCATCCTTGATTATTTTGCAAGTCCATGATCTGAGAATAAAAGTAAATTATCCCAAAAAGTGTGACCAGGTAATAGCATCCAGGAAGCATCTAAAGAGTAAAAATGAGGAATATGGTGGCTCTACACTGACGGGTTGATCTGGAAAAAAAAAAAAAAAAAAAAAAAAGTACCTTCTTTGTAGACAAATTACACAGGTTTTATGATAAGCATAACTGGTCCTGAAGGATGAGCAGAAGCTCACCAGGCAGAGCAGAGGGAGAGGAGAGAAGGAGTGTGTGTGAAGAGCACTGGCCAGGGGATACAGGAGGCCTGGGGAAGCCTGTAAGAGTAGAGGCTGGAAGGGTGGGCCAGGACCAGATACGGACAGGCCTGAGGCAAGGGGTGCTGAACTTTATTTTGGAAGCAAAGTTTATCCACCGAAAATTTTAAGCAGATAAGAAACGTAATCGGTGTGTCGATGGAAGTGGAGAAACCACCGGTAGGAAGGCTGCTTAGAAGACTATGGCAAGACCCAAGAACTAGACCAATGGCAGGGGTGGTGGGCGGGTGTGCGGGGTGTACAGGGAATGCAGAGGAGAAACCCTGAGATATGAGAAAAAGAGTCTGTTGACCAATGGATTAGGTAAAAGGAGAGATTAGGTATTTTCTCTCAGGCTGATGGTTTGAGACGATGATAATGCCATTAACCTTTATAGGCAGGCACGCATCAGGTACAGATTTAGGTGATGAAAGATGCATTAAGCTGTTGCATTTGAAGGTCCCATGGAACCCCCAAGTGAGAATATCCAGAGGTTGAGAACTCAGGAGACAGGTTAGGATTCAAGATAGAGAATTTGTGGGTGAGGGCATATCAGTGAGAGTTCTAAAGCCGTCAGAGGAAAATGGGTCACCTAAGGAAGTTTCTAGGGTAAGGAGTGGTAATAGGGCATCCACAGTTCAAGGACCAAGACAGAAGGTGAAAACGCCAGGCTGGAAAAACGCCAGCTTGGTAAGAAGTAGAGACACTGCTTTCTTGGAGATGGAGAGAAGGGAAGTGTCGCAAGACGTGAGGGGCTGCAGAGAGGTTCAGAGTTCCTGCCTAGTGACTTCACTTTCCTCCATAGAGCAGAAAATGGGGGCATGGGCACAGGATGAGGATGCAGCAATGGAGAGAGAGCTTTGGATGACTACTGGGTTCGAGTAGCAGATGGGGTTGGAAGAGGCAGCCGTTCTAGGTCACACAGCTAAGCTGGTAGGAAACCCTACCAATGCAATGGTGTAAGGTTCTCTTCCTGCCTTAGCGTGTTGAATGCAGGGCACAGTAAAAGGAACAATGGGTTGATCTGGAAGTCTATAGCTAGAGGTAACCTGAGAAACTGGTCTTCCTCTGTTCTCTTTCCCACCCTGCTCTTGGTTTCTTTCCTCATTCACTTCCTGTGCCCAATACTGTAGGCCAGTGTCAGGGAAGAGAAGCAGAGGGCCAGGCAGGCTCTATAAGGGTCAACCCCTGTGAAGTGGGTACAAACTTTGAATACCAAAGAAAATGGGTAACTCACGGATTCCTGAATCAATCACTGCAGGCAACAGACCTCATTTACACATACTTCCATGTCATTACAACCAAGAATCCACCTCCTCCCATAACCAAGCTTCTGGCAAACTATTGACACTTGACGGAAACCACTCTCCTTCAAATCAACGATACCTCCTTCTTGCAAAATCCAAATAAAGACTCTTTCTATATTTATCTTTCTTGAGCTTTCTGCAACATCTGGCACTATCGGTGTCTTTCATAGAAGAGCCCTCCCTCAGCTTACGTCGGTCTCTACTGCGTTTCCTGCCCCCTCGTGCATATTCCTGAGATTTTCATCGCTATTCCTCCTACCTCTTACTCCACACTTGTGGGGTGATCTAATTCACACCCTGATTTCAAACTGATGACTCCCAAACCCATACCCAGCCCAGACCTTTGTCCTGACACCCAGGGATCCATGTGAGGCGTCCTCAGGAGCTGCAAACCCACATTTCCAAAATCAGACTCATCAGCTTCCTTCCCTTCAAATCTGCTTCTCCTCGCCCAAACCTGAAAGAATCCCAGGTGTTGTTCCTCACTGCTCTCTGTCCCTCACTCCTGACAGCCAGTCCCCCCTGTGAATTTGCCCTTTTCTCCAACTCAATTAGCACATCATTCAGCCCTTCAGGAACCCAATTGCCCCAAGGCAGCCACAGTGAGCTCCTAAAACACAAATCTAGTCATATCAGGCTGCTTCTCAGAGTCCTTCATGAACTCCCCATTCCTGAGCTTGCACACCAGCCCTGCTCCCACAGTCTGACCCAGGCCTGGTCTGGCCATTCTCTGGCCTCATCCTGTTGCGGATGCTGCTACTCTGCCTGGATATCCTAATCTTCCCCTGCCACCCAGCCCCTTCACCCACCACTCTGACTGTCCCTAGCTTCTGTTGTGACACCGTGTCCTCTGGGAAGCCTTCCCCTCATCACTCCAGCAGGTGCTGGCTGCCTTTCCTCAGTTCTTCAAATTCTACCCCAGCACCAACCATTAGGATGGCTCAACGTCTCCCCCAGCCTAAGAGTCACCTGAGGACAGAGATAGCATCTGATCACCTTGCTTTCCCCACCACCCCCTCCAGCATGGAGCCCGGCCACAAGTAGTCATTCATTAAGTTTACTGAAAGAATGAACTATTGATTGAAATGTAAAAAAGCTTCACTTCTGAGCCAGCTACTGCCAAGTAGTGTTTCTATGGGGTGACAATATTTAAACAGAAAGATGGAAAAAGAGAAATACCTTTGAAGAATGAAGAAGGGGCTGACATGTTCCCTTCTGAGGTCTGCGTCACTCTCTACTGGGAAGAAGCCCACTGCACAAGGATTCATGAATCATTAACAGGAGAGGGCAGGGAGGGCCAATGTGGAAACTAGACTAGGCTGAACAATTAAAATAATTCATCATTCTGAGAACCTCTTTCAGGAAGTTGATACTCATTTTCTTTATCGCAACTGATATATCTGATCTCTTCTGCAAAATGGGGTCAAGGTTTCTTTTGAAGATTGATTAGCTTAGTTGGAACAGAAGAATAAACACTGTTCAACACTTTTTAAAGGAGCTCAAGAGGCCAGGAAAGAAGAACTGACCCTGCTGTTTCCATGAAGATATCTCTCGTTATAACCTAACATGAGGCCTTGCCCATAGCAGAGACGATATTAACCTGTGGGAAACTACACACCATGGCAAACTACCGTTTGATGAGTCTTTGCATGTGCCCTTCCTGACCATGAGGATGCCTTTCTCCATGTCCTGCTACATCCCTGTCATCTTTTGCTTGTCTTCTGCATGCATGAGGGTGCAGGAGCATACGACCGGCTTCTGTGGTTTCACCGAGTTGCATAGGCACTAGACTCTAAGCCCCTCCAAACAGGACCTCTCGCTACATCTAAAATGGGGGTAAGGGGAACAGGGAAGAGGGGGACACATCAACCCAGTTGTAATCAGAGAGAGAGACTCCTGGCTTTTAGACAAGATCTCGGGTAAGTCATTTTCGTAAGGATCCTACCTCCCCCAATCAGTGAAACTATACCAAAAGCCAAACTCAGAATTTAAAAATCATGGCCAACCTAGAAGAAAAACTGAAATCCCTGTTCTAATGCCTCTATTTTAATGGGTCAAAGTGGGATGACTAGATGGCTTGACCACAGTGCCCTGCACACTTCCCTGTGGGTCTGGAAGACTCTTAACACACTAGTGTCTCATACAAAAGCAGCTGCACTGTCTGTTACCAAAACTCAATGCCATTCCACTGATTTGACCACGTGTCTCTCATGCTTCCCTTTATACCAACTTCCTTGCGTTGGATCTAACGTAAGCATCCAGTGGAAGGAAGAGGATAAAAACCTGTCTTCTTCATGTCCAGTAATAGTTTTATAATGCAAGTTGGACATGCTTGTATGGATTTCAAGTGCAAGAAAGCCCACTTTTATAGCAGAGTGTGCTTACTTGAGCAACGCTGAAGCAGAGCCTCGGAATTATGTGATGGTATTTACATAACAATGCCAGCTTGCCCTTGTCTTTGCTTTTCAGAACATCATACCTGGAGTACTTTCATAGTTTCAGACCAAAATAAACGTATCTGAAAACTTCAGATAGTTTGAATCAATTGGGTCAAACAATTGATTTCCTCCCCTCCACCGCTGTAAATACAGATACAGCCTTGGAGCTTGCTGAGTGTCAGGATTTATCAAGTTCTCATGAAAAGCTCATACTTGCAGTATTGTCCTACATACTATGGGCCATTCCTTAGGCCGGCCCTGGTTTCTACAGGTGCACATCTTGTGTGTGGCCCTCAGACAAGACAGGGGAAGGAGAGGAGCCTGAGGAAGAATGTCCACAGACTCTCTGCCTCAGGCATGTTCTTACCGGAGCGACAGGGGTCTCTTCTCCATTGGGATTTAGAGCTCACGGGAAAGCCCATTCGAGGTCTCCTCAAGGCGAGAACATGGCTAAAGGTTAAGAGACCTTATGAAACAGAGGAAGGCTTGTTTTTCCTTCTGCTGCTAGGGACCAAAGGGGATTGAAGGAATTAGGCATTTGTCTTTGCAAGTTCACTGGATATTTGTATCTCAGTCAAGACCTGACCTTCCACCTTCACTATTTCTTCCTCAAATTAACCTTTGAGGAGGCACACAGGAGAAATAGTAGCTAACCTCCTCCCCTCCCCCCAAAAAAAAACATACACTGTAATTAAAGAGTGGATTAGAAAAGCAAAAGTATCCTTAGAAGAGTCTACGTATGACCTAAGCAACTCCCCAAGCACTTGGGTGTTTATGGTCCATAAAATTCAGATTCGTCCCACCAGGGTACCACCTCCCAGCCCACACCCAACCCTCCCCTACCGAGAGCTGCCTCCCGTCAAGTATTAGCTGGCGCCTGTGCAGGGAGAGAAGGGGAGGGAAGAGCAGAAGGTGAACTTCTACCGGGGAGCAAACATATAAAACATCTGCACACCCAGAGCAAAAAGCAGTAACAGGTGGTACTTGGGAATCGCGCTGGATCAAAGCCTTTCTAACTGGAATATACACTTTATGAACCACTACAAAAATCAAACGGTTGTAGCAAAAAGTACCAATAAAAATGTAAGGTGACTTTCAGCCTCTTTTCAGGCAGCTCACAAAGCGACAGCTCTCCGCATTAATGGGACGTCAATCAAATGAGATGCTCTGGGGGCTGCATCAAAAGAGGGTACAGAGGGTCAGGGTGGCCCTGTGCTGTTTCTTCATTTCCCTCAACTGCTGCAAAGTGGGGACCAGAACCTGGCAAGCAAGTGACACGGGCTCTGTGCCACAGGCTTTTCCCTGAGGCTAAGCACATCGCATGCAGTCATCCATTTGGCCCATCCTGCAACCCCTGCACTCTTTAAGAGGGGAAGTCCAACGGTTCTTCACAGGTTTCAAAAGGAAAACACCTGGGTTCATTCCGGGAGAGGAGTCTATGATGACTTCCCTGCTAATCGGCACCCCTGCCTCCACTCTCTGCCTGGTTCCCCCTTGCTCCCACCCCTTTCACCTCCACAGGAGAGGGGGAAGAGAAGTGGTTGTTTCGGGTCTGCCCTGGAATCAACCGGGCAGGAACTGCAAGCAGAAAGAGGAAAAGAGAAGTAGAGAGTCACTTAAAATCCAAGACAGGGGACAGCAAGTTTCCATTTAGAAGGAGAGCTGAATTGATGAAATAGGAAGGTAATGGGGAAGAACTTCTCTAATCAGCTCCACGCTGAGTGTCTCTCTCAGTGGAGGACGTAAAAACTACTGCGTGAGCAAGTGACCCAGGAGTAACAATTAATGCCCAAAAAAAGTGGGCTTCATGATTCTTAATTAAACCTTTGGAACAAGGTAAGTTTACAGAAATCAGAGAGAAAACTTCTCTTATCCACTGGAGTGTACAGAAAGGTACAAAACTCCAGAAAATGGATGAAGGGAAAAGAAAAAAAAAACCCGCATGACCATGACTTTGTAAACCAAGAGGAACCGCATCTATTTCACTCACGTGTCATAGCCAGCACAATGCCACATGCAGAACACAGACAACTCATCAACACAGACAAGGAAGACAACCTAGGAGCCAGCCAGTCGGGGCAAAGACACCCAGAGAGCAGTACTGCAGTTTATTTCTGGAACACGAGAGAAGCTCTTGTCGTCTCAGGAAAACTGGCAATAATTTTACAAAGCTTGAATAATTTACTTCACCTGAGACTTCTATCCTGACTTAGTTTTCTGTTCCCTCCTCTGGGTATCTGATGTAACTTTGTTTTAATTCGGCAGTCTGTGGTAGTAAAGGGCAGAATCCATTGAAATCCCTTCCTCACCTCAGTGAGATCAGGGGTCAGCAAACCACAGCTAGGAAGATTTTACGTTTTTAAATAGTGGGGGGGGGGGGGGTCCAAAAGAATAACATTTTGTATTAAATGAAATTTCAAATGTCAGTGTTTTCACTGCTTTAGCGAAACAGAGTCACGTTCGTCATTTCCACGTCGTCCATGACTTGCATTACAGTGACAGAGTTTAAGCAGCTGCAATAGAGCCACGGCCTGCTCAGCCTAAAAGAGGTGCTAGCTGGGCCTCTACAGAAAATGTCTACCCCTGGTCTAGAGACCTAGACACTTAATGGTCACAGCTTTGACCCCAAGTCAGTCAGAATGTAGAGAACTTTGAAAAGGCTGGGGAGTATCTGAGAAGTGCAACAGAACCTGGGCTTCCTCCAAAGGCTGGGGACAGGCCCTGGGCTCTCACCCAGCACGCCCGGGGGACTCACCAGTAGAAGTGCTCCTCCACCATCTTGGTCACTGCTCTGGAGATGGCTCTTTCATGAGGGCCAAGGTTTTTGTTTAAATTCACTCCAAGTTTCTCTTCCAGAAAGTCAATTATGAATTCTGTGCCAGAAACTTTCTCATGATTATATTCAATCCAAGGCATTTTCCCTTGAGCAGAGAGTTTTCCACCAAAATAATTCTGGGCAGAGTAAATTTGAAAAAGAGAAAAGCAATGTTTTGTTTAAATTTCACTGTATGATTAACAGAAACAAACATTCCAACCCTATATTGGTTGGAATATATATTGGTCTAGTGATTAGACCGTTTAAGTAAATGAACTCAGCACATAAACTCTTTAAGGCAATAAATAAGTTACTCTTGGAGGAAAAAAAAAAAAAAAGGATTTACCTCACATGAAGATACTACTTTACTCCCACAGATTTTATCCAGGGCTCTGGTATATTGTTACAAAAAAGACCAGAGAGCAGAGGTAGTGTTGAAATGATCCTGGTAACAGTTGTCCAGTTACAATGCATGAACAATCCACAAATGCCAAAACGAGTAAATAAACCATAATGAGGCTGGCACTGACCAGGCTGGTAACCAAAGACCTCATCTGAAACCCAGCAGCTCAGGCCTGAATAATGCTTAATACCACTACACTGCAAACAAGTGGTCCCAGAAATTATAACACTTGGGTATATCAATGTGTATCCAATTTACTTGACTCAACTCCTGTGTGGGTTAAAATGTAGATTCCTGGGTCCCAGCCCAGACCTCTGCAGCAGAATCCTGGGAATGGGGCCCAGAAATCTGTGTTTGTGATAAGGTCCCCTTTGATTCACACCCATGCTAGAATCTTACAGCATCTGGCAGGATGTAGTCCCAGATAGGGGTGGAGTGGGGGGGGGGGGGGAAGGTCATACACTTGATGAACACTGGGAATTACAGTGACATTTGCTGCCCGCCATATAAAACGTCAAGATCTTAACCATGCTGGTGGAGAGGATTCTGTGGTAATGATGGCATTTATTCTATCAGTTTTGTCAGTAAATCTGGGTCATTTAAGACCTCAAAGTTAATTTTTATTTTATTTTTTTTAATTTTTTTTCAACGTTTATTTTTATTTTGGGGATAGAGAGAGACAGAGCATGAACGGGGGAGGGGCAGAGAGAGAGGGAGACACAGAATGGGAAACAGGCTCCAGGCTCTGAGCCATCAGCCCAGAGCCCGACGCGGGGCTCGAACCCACGGACCGCGAGATCGTGACCTGGCTGAAGTCGGACGCCCAACCGACTGCGCCACCCAGGCGCCCCTCAAAGTTAATTTTTAAAACTGAATCAATTTTTTGGTTGTCTACACAGTCTAAATTAATCAGATTATTACAAACTCTTCCTCATACTTCATGCAAGTCGATAGTTCAGATACTATTGGCTAATAGCAATGTTAGCTCCTGCAGAGGAACAGAACTCTCAAACCACTGTGCGTGGGAAAGTAAAGTGCTATAACCACTTTGAAACCATTTGACAATTTCTTTAGAAGTTAAATATACACCGGCCATATGATCTAGCCATGTCACTCCTAGGTAGTTACCCAAAAGAAAAGAAAGCATATACCCATGCAAATGGGTGTACATAAATGTTCATAGAAGGTTGATTTGTACTTCAAAACAAAAACAAAAACCAGAAATGCCCTTGAGAAGTACATGAATAAACAAATTCTGGTATATTCTTACAATGGAATATCACTCAGCAATGAAGAGGAATGAACTATTGATACACTCAATAACACAGATGAATCTCAAAACAATGTTGCTACGTGAGATAAACCAGACACAGAAAGAGTACTTGCTGTAGGATTCCACTCATATAAAACAAACCCCAAATAAAATAAACTCATCTATAGTGACAGAAAGCCAACCTATATTTGCTAGGGATGATGGGAGACAGGCAGGGACAGGATTACAAAGGAGCACAGAAATCTGGGGGGTAAGGGATACTTGCTATCCTGACTATAGTGATGTTCACTTGAGTATTTACATGTCAAGATTTACCAAGTTATACATTTTAAATACGGGCAACTTATTACATGTCCATTATATCTCAATAAAGCTTTTTCTTTAAAAAGACAGCATGAGATAAATTTTAAATGTATCAACCCTCTACATCTTTAAACTTTTCTCTGAAATAGAGATCAGCAAACGTTTTCTGTGAAAGACCAGCCAGTACATTTCAGGCAGGCCATGGGGGCCTCTGTCACAACTCAACTTCACAGTTGTAGCATAAAAGCAGACACAAACAATATAGATACGAACGAGCGTGGCAGTAAAGGGTTGTTTGGGGGCAGTGAAGTTTTCATTTCCTTTTTGACTTTTTTCAACTACTTAAAAATATACAAGTCCTTCCTAGTTCACAGGCCCGATTTGATCCACAAACCTATAGCCTGCTGACCTCTGCTCAAGGGGTATCCAGTAACCCTCATCGCATCCTCGAGAAACAAAATAATCTTAAATTACCATTTGCATCAAGCCCTGGACAAGTAGATACCTCCTTGCAAAGATGACAGAAAACTCTGCCAGGGCCCCACTCAAGAAGACACCTAGTCAAATCCTCCTTTTGGGCTCAAAACCAAAATTTACTGAGAAATGAAAAAACTACTGTTTTTTGTGGGAAACCATTGGGTTTAACAATGGTAACTATCATTCTAGTTTTCACCCAAATCACAGCAAGGTTTGCGCATGAATTTCCCCCAAAACGAAACCATATATCTCACCACAAGGGATAAAAACATAGAATGTTGCCAGTTTTCTAAGTCAAGTCTCTCTGTGTCTAGAAATTTTGCTTGCCAATTGCACGTGATATATACTAAGCATACCTGAAGACTATGTTGGCCTCCAGCAAGATAACAGGGTTACAGCTGGATATCATGGCCCTTAAAGGCAATTATCTATTTAAGCCCACAGAACTGAGCTTAGACTATGCTTGAAGATCCTGGGCTTCTCAAACCTTTGAGGTAATATCACTTTTCTGCAGAGTTGAGCAGGTACTAGTTAAATGTTGCCACTCCTGTCTTTGGTAGAGAATAATGGGGACTTTGACTGGTCCCTGTCTCTTGGTATGCTGTATCTCATTGCTTATTCTAAAGAAATTCATTCTGTGCCTAGCCTAGAAAAGGGAGTTACTGCTGTTAGCCATATGTTTTTGTTGTGATTTGGAAAACAGAACATCCTCTGGGTAAATAGAGTCTATGCCAGGGTTCACAGCTTGGCAAGCAGAAGTGGGTCCAGATGTCGCCCCTACTCCCTAGCCAGGCTCTGTTGTGCAGTGAACAACCTGCACAACAATACATGGCAACCCTAGACATTTCCCTTGATGTTGACCAGGCGAAATGTCACATGCCTCTAAAAGTTGCTATTACATCAGACATTCTCATGTGTACACTAAAGATCTAGATTTACCATATAACATAGCACCTCTTTCAGATCACCCTTGATAGCACCCATATCCTCCTAACACAGCCCCTTCAGGATTCTTGTCATTTGCAGATGGATTCTATCCTGCACACTGACACCAGAGGAAACTGCAATGCAAACAGCAGAGAGAGAAATTTCTGTGCTGCTCAAAATTATCCAGTGGTTTTACATGGGGCTATTCTAACCCTTTGCACATAGCAGCCTAGGCCTATGCCCTCTAGCTGCTGCCCACCTGCCCAGCCCCCTTGCTATCAACCCCTCCGGTTTCCTGGATTTCAAACTGCCCACACCCGTGTCAAGGTCTTTGCCACCCCTCTGACTTTGCACACTCTTTACCTTTTACAGGGATCCTTTTCCCCAACCTCTGCCAAGTCGTATCTATCCTAAAATATTTAGTTCAAATTTCACCTTGTTGGTGAACTATTTCTCCCAGGTGCAACCATCATCTCCTTTCCTCCATGCTTCTGTCATGCAGCGTACGTTCCCCTCTTCTTATAATATTACTGTTTGTACCTCTGCCTTTCCTTCTGAACCAGCCCCTCTCTGAGTATTTGGTACATTTTTATCTAGATCGCTTTTAAAAACTGGATTAGCAAAAATTAGTGGCTGACTCTTACGGAAATGAAAGTTCTAGTAGGTCATTATCATCAAAAATTTTATTTTTAGAAACAGAAAAAGCATTTGACAAAATTTAACATCGATTCATGGTAAAAAGTCTCAACAAAGTGGGTATAGAGGGAACACACCTCAACAGAATAAAGACCATATATGAAAAACACACAGCTAGCATCATAGTCAATGGTGAAAAGCTGAAAGCTTTTCCTCTAAGATCAGGAACAAGGCAAGGATGCCCACTCTTGTCACTTTTATCCAACATAGTACTGGAAATCCTAGCTGTAGCAATCAACCAAGGAAAATAAATCAAAGGCATCCAAATTGTTAAGAAATAAACTGTCACTATTTGTGGATGACATGATACTAAATATGGAAAACCCTAAAGACTCCACCAAAAACCTATTCAAATAAATTCAGTAAAGTTGCAGAATACAAAATTAATATACAGAAATCTGTTGCATCTCTATACATTAACAATGAACTAGCAGAAAGAGAAATTAAGAAAACAATCCCATTTACAATTGCATCAAAAAGAAAAAAATACCTAGGAATAAATTTAACCAAGGAGGTAAAAGACCAATACTCTGAAAACTAGAAGACACTGAGGAAAGAAACTGAAAGGCAACACAAATGAATAGAAAGATATCATCTTGCTCATTGATTAGAAGAATTAATACTGTTAAAATGTCCACTCTACCCATAGCAATCTACAGATTCAATGAAATTCCTATCAAAATACCATTAATATTTATCAAAGAACTAGAATGAATAATCCTAAAATTTGTGTAGAACCACAGAAGACTCTGAATACCAAAGCAATCTTGAGAAAGAAGAACAAAGGCATCACACTCCCTGATTTCAAACTATACTACAAAGCTACAGTAATCAAAACACTATGGGTACTGGCACAAACACAGACACATAGATCAAGATCAACAGAACAGAATAGAGAGCCCGGAAATAAAACCCATGCTTATACCGTTAATTACATGAGAAAGGAGGCAAGAATATATGAAGGAAAAAAGACAGTCTCTTCAATAAATGGCACTGGAAACCTAGAGACCTACATGCAAAAGAATGAAACTGGACAGCTTTCTTACATGATACACAAACTCAAAATAGATTAAATATCTAAATGTAAGACCTGAGACCATAAGACTTCTAAAAGAAAACACAGGCAGTAATCTCTTGGACATCAGCCTTAGCAATATTTTTCTGGATCTGTTCCCTCAGGCAAGGGAAACAAAGGCAAAAAAATAAGCAACTGAGAGTACATCAAACTAAGAAGCTTTCGCACAGCAAAGGAAACCATCAACAAAACAAAAGGGCAACCTACCGAATGGGAAAAAATATTTGCAAATGATATATCCAATAAGGAGTCATATATAAATATATAAAGAACTCCTACAATTCAACACTAAAAAAATTTTAAAAAACTGATTTTAAAAAGGTCAGAGGACCTGTACAGGCATTTTTCCAAAGAAGACGCTTACACGGCCAACAGATGCATGAAAAGATGCACAACATCACTAATCATCAGGAAAATACGAATCAAAACCACAATGAGATATGACCAGTCAGAATGGCTAGTATCAAAAAGTCAAGAAACAACAGATGTTGGCGAGAACATAGAAAAAAGGAAACCCTCATGTACTGTTGGCAGGAATGTCAATTTGTGCAACCACTATGCCAAACAGTTTGGAGGTTCCTCCAAATTAAAGACAGAACATACAATCCAGTGATTCCACTACTAGGTATTTACCCGTAGAAAACAAAAACACTAATTTGAAAAGACATAGGCTCCTCTAGGTTTACTGCAGCATTATTTACAATAGCCAAGGTATGGAAGCAACCTAAGGGTCCATCAATAGGTAAATGGATAAAGAAGATGTGGGATAGATACACCAATAGATAGATAGATAGATACATAGATAGAGAGACAGACTGAGAGACAGTGGAATATTACTCAGCCATAAAAAAGAATGAAATTTGCCCTCTGAACAACATTGATAGACCTACAGGGTATTATGCCAAGTGAAATAAATCAGACAGAAAAGACAAATACCATATCATTTCACTTATCGGTGGAATCTAAAAAACTAACCCAAACACACAAACCAGAAACAGACTCATAAAAACAGAAAACAAACTGGTGATTGCCAGGGGGAAGGGATGTAGGGGTCAGGCAAAGTAGGTAAAGGGGATTAAGAAGCACAAACTTCCAGTTCTAAAATAAATAAATCATAGTGATGAAAAGTACAGCATGGGGAATATAGTCAATAGTATTGTAGTAACTTTGTATGCTAACAGACGGTAACTACACCTACTGTGGGATTTTATGACGTGTAGAATTGTCAATCACTAGGCTGTACACCTGAAACTAACGTAACGTTGTATGTCAACTATACTCCAATAAAAATAAAAATAACAAAATACCAGCTAAAAAGAAATGTATTTTGCTTACTAGGTAAAAAAGCAGAAAATAACACTTTAGAGACACTATGATCTTACCTAATTAAAAATGAGATGAATTCTATTTTTTCAAAAAACATTTAAAAAAGAAACACAAAAATGTCTAAAGTAACTGGCAAGACTATGAGATGCAGATGATCTTTCCATGAATTTCAATTCTTCAGAATGTGGTTTTGTTACTTTTAAAATAAAAGTGCTTATTTTAAAAAGAATACTTAATTTTCTTTAACTTCCTTAAATATATTAAAGAACTCCTGGTCTGTTTTATTTAAGCAATTGGAGTCTGACTGGGCCCATTGAGGGGAGTTTCTGAAAGTAATTTTGAGAAGAAAAATGAAGAGGTAAAACCTCTGTATTATTTCTGAGCTGAAGTTTCCCCCTGTAAGTCTGCCCTGGGTGAGATTAATCTATACTTACACTACATTATTAGCAAAGCAGTGAAAACCATAGGCTTTGTGTTTAAAAGTCTGGTTCCATCATTTATTCAGTGTGACCCTGGTCCCTCTCTGAGTCTCCCTTAATCTTCCCTGGGCCTCAATTTCCTCAACTACACAATGGGGATATCAAGAATCATAGGAGTAAATGAGAAAATGCACAATGAAGTGTTTGACAAGTGCCTTCATCAGAAGTATTAACATCACCATCACCATTTGGAAATGCAGAATGTGAAACCTTAAAAGAAATCCCAAAGTCTTGGGACACTGACTTGCTACATTAGCCATGGTACCCCAACTTTTCAGCTAAATATATATCCATTACATTCACTGCACCCCTGGAGCCATCTTGAAAGGTCTCCCACTGGCTAAATTTCAGATATTTGAGAAATTCTGTGGATTATACCACATTGGAAAAAAAAGTCCATGCATCCACTGTTACGAAATAATAAGAAATATATACGTTGGTCTCTGCTCCCAGTTCTCAGAACTGAGCTCCTAAAAGCCTTATAAAAATTCATAAATGATAAAAGCACTAGGACAAGAGCTCCTAGAAGCATCTTTCGTGTTAATGAGGTGACTCTGGGTGGGCTCCTTGGATGGCTTTTAGATGGTGGCAGGTCACCACAAAAACCAAACCTTTTGATTAGAAGCCAGGAATTTTCAGCCCCACCCCCTCCTCCATCCTCTCTGGGACTGGAAATAGAGTTAATGATTGATCACATCTACGTGAGGAAGCCATAAAATCCCAAAAGCATGGGGATCAGAGAGCTTCCAGTGGGCAAAAACACCCATAGAGGGAGGGTGACCCACCCCAACTCCACAAGGACAGAAGCTTCTACACTGGGACCCTCCCACACCTCACCCTAAGTATGACTTCATCTGGCTGTTCATTTGTTGTTGTTGCTGTTGTTTTTAATGTTTGCTTATTTATTTATTTCTGAGAGAGGGAGACAGAGAATCCCACGCTGCTGGCACAGAGCCCGACGTGGGGCTTGATCTCACGAAACCCGGGATCATGATCCAAGGCGAAATCAAGAGTCAGACACTAAACAGACTCAGCCACCCAGGCACCTCAATTCATTTGTATCTTTTACTGTAGTCTTTAATAAACTGACAAACAGAAGTGTTTCCCTGAGTTCTGTAGAGGGGGAGGGATGGATATAGTCTGTGAGACTGAGCCTTTAAGGTGTGGGATCTGACAGTGCATCCAGGTAGAGTATCAGAACTGAATTAGACTGTAGGACACCCAGAGGGTGTCACAGAGAGTTGCCTGGCGTGGGGGAAGAACCTCCTCACATCTGTCAGAAGTGCCAGAAATGAAGGGTTTTATGTTAGTAGTAAAGGAGACTCACAAGAAACACACAATAGGGAACAACTGGGTTTTCCCCTGTGTAAGAAGGAAAAAACTTGAGTACTTCTCCTTACAACTATGTATTGTAGCTTTGTAAACAAAATATCCATATTTTCTTATGTTTTTATTTATTTTGAGAGAGAGAGCATGCAAGCAGGGGAGGGGCAGAGAGAGAGGGAGGAAGAGAATCCCAAGCAGGCTCCACGCTGTTGCACAGAGCCTGATGCGGGCATGACCTGAGCGGACATTGAGGTCAGATGCTTAACCAACTGAGCCACCCAGGTGCCCCAATGTCCTTATTTTTTGGAGATGCCTACTGAAGTACTAAAGAGCAAAGTGTCATGATGCCTGCAGCTTACTTTCAAATGGTTCATAAAAAATTGTTCACAAAGGTATACATATAGAGAAATAAAGCAAAAATAGGCAATAACTGGTGAATCTAGGTGAAGGTCATATGGGTACTATAGTACTATTCTTTTAGCTTGTCTTTAGAAAATTTCAAAACAGGGGCGCCTGGGTGGCGCAGTCGGTTAAGCGTCCGACTTCAGCCAGGTCACGATCTCGCGGTCCGTGAGTTCGAGCCCCGCGTCGGGCTCTGGGCTGATGGCTCAGAGCCTGGAGCCTGTTTCCGATTCTGTGTCTCCCTCTCTCTCCACCCCCGCCCCCCGTTCATGCTCTGTCTCTCTCTGTCCCAAAAATAAATAAACGTTGAAAAAAAAAAATTTAAAAAAAAAAAAAAAGAAAATTTCAAAACAAAAAGATGGTGGGGAAAACAGACAGGATCAGCAAGTAAACAGAACCATCAAAAGTTAGGGCTGAAAGCCAAAGCAGAGAGTTCCTAAGGAGCCACTTTCTTTCTTTTTCTTTCTCCTATTTAAAAAGAATCATTGTGTGAAATACATGCTTCCTCTACAACCAGTTATGGCAAATGATGCAGGTGTCCTTATCCATGTCCAGAGAAATGTATGGAAGGGAGACCAAAGTATCAGTGATGGTAACCTCCAGCTAGTAGGATGGCAGGTGACTTTCATTTTCCACTTACACTTTTGTGTAAGTATTGTTTGAAATTCTTATCAGGACTATATGGCATCTACGTGTAATCAGAACGACACCAGTAAAGCTATTTTCATTTTAGAAAAAAAAAAAAAATTATCCATATCTGCAGGACCCCAATATGAATCTGTAATTATTACAAAATGAAAAGTTTTTGAAATTAACCTACCAATATTTATAGCCTGATTTTTAAAAGATAATAACTTGTGGCCAATAGATCAGGCTTTAAAAAAAAAAAAAAGGCCTTGTGAGTTCCTACTAATGGTCATCAAATATTTATTCCAGTCCCTCTTAGGTTACAAAATAAAGAAGCTTCAACTATAAAGTTGTGCTCTTAGGAATATGGCATTTTAACCTTTTTTTTCTTTTTTTTAAGGCACAGCGCAAAGAAGGGGCAGAGAGTAGAGCTCTCTGGATCTCTGACAAAATGCCTCTGCACAGACGAGTCCAGGCGCTGAGCCCTCCAGCACCTCCCAGGCACCACTTACATGAGCACAAACCCTCACTGATGGCACACAGGTCCCCAGGCACCTGGGACAGGCACGGAGCATCCCTTTCTAAACCACAGAACCATTTTTCTGTTACCTAAATCTCCGCCCAATCTGACCATCCCTTCCATTTATTTTCCATAGAGACCTCACAGAAGAAAAAGCACACCTACACCTTTCTTTAAAAGAAAAAAAATTATACACACACACACACACACAGGAAATAATAATTTTGCAAGGGGTAAGCGGTCACCTCCTCAAAGGTCTCTGTAACAGCTTCAGGCTTCATGGTGAGATGTGTGCCTGCTGCTCCAGACACACTAACTAAAAGCAGCTGCAACACGAACAAAGGTAGTTAGGCTACTGGTAAGGACAGGGCCACAGCAGTCAGTACTTGCAGGCGTGAAGACAAGAAGGGAAAGGGAGCACGCCCTGGCAGCTGCCACAGCCCCGCAAACAGCAGAACTGCTTCATCAACGGTGGGGGCGGGGAGGGGGCGCGCAAGAGACCCAGGAGCCACGAGACGCTACCGAGCACAACGTTTGGTATTGGCACCCTGACTGCCCCAAAGCTGCCAAGGCTGATGGATATGATTTAGTCAAGAGTGATGATGGGACAGAGACAGGCAGCTGCTGGGTAGCAGTTCCTTCCTTCAGTGTGAGCCCCTCAGTGACATATGCTTTCCAGTGCCGACTGCCAACACCAAGCTGAACAGTGATCTTTGAACTCTGATCCACCGCCTTTAGATGGTTCAAGATTTGTCTGTCTTTAGTGCTATTTTATCCTCTATTCCTGCTTTGAAAGTCCTGAATGATCTCTCTGTTCCTCTCTCCAGACTCAGCCCTTGCATTCCAGTTCCCAGTCATAAAGAACCTCCTTCTGTCCCCCAAATACCACATGCCCTCCCAGGGCCCCTCACCCGAAGCCCAGGTCAGGTGCCGCTCCGACACACCCCCAGTGGGGCCGCCAAGCCAAGAGGATGCCCGCCTCTCATCCCAGCCCCGCCTTAGGAGAATCACTACCACCCCACCCCTTCTCTTCTGTAGAGAAACTGGCTCAGAAAGCAGAGGCCTGGGGGCGTCAGCAGTTGGAGGGGTAACGTCACTATCAGGGAAGCCAAAAGCTTGGCTCCCGCTGTTACTGGCTAAGGAGACCACCTCCTCCCAATGCTGCTACTTTGTAAGACCAGTAGGAGGCATTTGCAGGAGTGGTTTGGGGATGCCTGGGGCTCACCTCCTTACTTTTCCTACATCCCCTCAGAGGCTAAGCTTTCGCCCTTGCCCCCTACAAATTCCCAGGCAGGGAAGGTGACATCTCTGGTGAAAGGAAATCGCAAACAAAAATAGACACCTGAGGCATACAACCACTATAACAGAAGAACAACAGACTGAATAAATACAACATGACGCAGGATTATGGGGACAGACCAAACAGTTTTAATTGGCATAATAAATGTCATCTAAGGTATAAGAGAATAAGTTGTAATACAAACACAGGAGAAGTATTACGAAGAAAAATAAAAGTGGACCTCAATAGATAAATAGTATGACAGATACAAGAAGAGAACAGAGTGGTACAATGGCTCAGAAAGGTGAATTCACCCAGAAGGAAGGAGAATGAAGGAGTATGTTCAAAAATACAGAAAATAAAGGCAGAGATTCAGTATCTGGATAATAAGGCACAAGAAAGAAGGGTAGAGGTGCCTGGGCGGCTCATTCGGTGAAGCATCTCCTCCTGATCGGCTCAGGTCATGATCTATCTCACCATTCGTGAGATCGAGCCTCGTGTTACGCTCTGTGCAGACAGCATGGAACCTGCTTGGGATTCTCTCTCCTTCTCTCTCTGCCCCTCCCTTGCTCTCTCTCACACTCTCACTTTCTCTCTCTCAAATAAACTTAAAAGAAAAAAACTTACAAAAAAGAAGGGTAAAACAAATTAAAAAAGGAAGAAGAATTTGAAGAAAATTAGTAATTGCCCAGAATTAAAAAAAAAGATTAAGGACTTCAGACTAAAAGAGTTTAGAAAGGACCAAACAAGATACATAAAGACCCACACCAAGGCACATCATAGTGAAATTTAAGTATGTCAAGATTAAATGCAAATTCTAAAAGCTTCCAGAGAGAAAGAGAAAAAAGAATCAGACTGACATCATATTTTTCAATAGCAATATCAATGCAGAAAGACAAAGGAATAATACTTCTACAGCCCTGAAGGAAAAGAACTTTGAACGTATGTGTGTCAAATGTGAGGGCATAATGAAGACGTCGTCAGGCACACAGAGCCACTGGAAGTTCACTGCATAATAAGCCTCGCTGGAGGCTCAACCGGAAAATATCAAGGACTTGCTCTAATAAAAAGAAATAATCCTGGCAGAGAAGATATATGGGAAATAAGGCTGGTCAGAAACTTAGTAAGGTTTATTGCTGAAAAAGAGCCAGGATTTCCAAAATCCCAGAATGAAAACATTAGACAACACCACACTTGGGATCAGGGCTGGGAAAAGAGAGACCCAAGAGTCATGTGAACCTGTAACACACTCGTATCATCAGAGGACCAACACAGCATTTGAGAAATGGGGAGAAATAAGTAAACTCAAATTTGGATCTTCAGAGAAACCACCAGAACGACATAAATAGAATTTGCTTTAAATGACAAAGTTTTTCTTTTATCTATCCATTACAAAGCAGGAAATGAGAAAAAAAAAGTATGATAAGGAGGAAATATACTAAATAATATGTTAGAGGGGTACCTGGGTGACTCAATTGGTTACATGTCCAACTCCTGATTTTGGCTCAAGTCACGACCCTATGGCTCATGAGTTTGAACCCTGCGTTGGGCTCTGCTCTAACAGCACAGAACCTGCTTAGGATTCTCTCTCTCTCCCTCTCTCTTGCCTCTCTTTCTCTCCCTCTCTCTCTCAAAATAAATAAATAAACTTTAAGTAAGATGTTAGAAATAAGTCATAGTAAGAGAATAATTACAAGCATAAATGGAAAAACTCACTGGTTAAGGAGTCTTAGATTGGCTATAAGTAATACATTGCCCATGAAAGACAATACACAAAAAATAAAGAGGATGGGGAAGGATATCCCAAGCAATTATGAACAAAAAGAAAGGTAGAGAATCAATCTCAATATCTGATAATATAAAATTCAAGATTACAAAAAGAGGGGAGGGGCGCCTGGGTGGCTCAGTCGGTTAAGCGACCGACTTCAGCTCAGGTTATGATCTCACGGTTCGTGAGTTTGAGCCCCACATCAGGCTCTGTGCTGACAGCTCAGAGCCTAGAGCCTGCTTCAGATTCTGTGTCTCGCTCTCTCTCTGCCCCTCCCCTGCTCATGCTCTGTCTCTCTCTGTCTCAAAAATAAATAAAAACATTAAAAAGAATTTTTTTTTTAAAGGGGGGACTCAGCTGAGTGCTATATACTGGGAAAAGAAACAAGAGAGTACAAATGTGTTCTTTCATATGATGTGTACCTAAACATATAACCTCTTGCATAAAGCAAGAAGCGAGAGAATGGCAGGAAGAAAAGATAAATCAACAAATACCGTTGGATATTTTAACCCACTCCTTTTGGAAACTGCTAGAACAGGCTAAAAAAATAAGCAGAGATATACAAGATCTAAAAAATACACTAAACACACTCAAGCAAGTAAATCTAGGGAGCTCTTCACCCAAACAGAGAATATGTAATTATTTTCAACATTTATAAAAACCAGCCACACATTAGGCTAAAGCCTCAGCAAATTCCAAAGAATCACTATCACAGAGACTATCTGCTCTGATCATAAAGTTAAAAAACAATAACAAAAACCAAAGCATTAAAATATGGTATGTGGCTAGATCTTAGCTGAAAAAGAAAAAGGGAAATTTTTTCTTAAAATACATAGAATTGAATGACAACAAAAATACAACCTGTCAAATTTGTGAGACACAACTCACAGAAAAATGTATACCTTTAACTGTGTTCCTCTTTTCATTCTTTAATGCTGAAATGAGCAAATGTTTCACTGAAAGTCATCTGAACACAACATGGAGCCCCATGGAAAAGCTCTCACAAAATCCACAACTATCTCCCTGGTGGCTTGCTGGGTGCTCTGCCCCCCCAGGATTCATGAGAGACAAAATATAATGCTGTCAAACAGAAATCTAAAGGAAAAAACCACGTGGGGCAAAGGTGGGCACCCACCTTTATTAGTAGCTGCCCAAGAGGCCTATCCAAGCTTAACCAAAGCCTACTCTATGTCAGAAAAGCAATACCATGACCCTGAGCCCTACAAAAGTCCATACCCTTTGGATCCCTCATTAAATTGAATGTAAAAATCAACAGACACTAGAATCAAGTCTCTCCTAAGTATCTAGTAAGGACTGGGCCCTGCTAATGTCACACCCACCCCTTCAGCACCAAGAGCAAGTCCTTCCCACGGTGTGAGATTAGGAACTCCCCCTCTGACATGACTGTCATGAAAATAAAACATGTTTAGGGGCTGCTGGGTGGCTCAGTCGGCGGAGTGCCCGACTTCTGCTCAGGTCATGATCTCACGGTTCGTGGGTTCGAGCCCTGCCTTGGGCTCTGGGTTGACAGCTCGGAGCCTGGAGCCTGCTTTGGATTCTGCGTCTCCCTCTCTCTCTGCCCCTCCCCCTGCTCATTCTTGCTCTCTCTCTCTCTCTCTCTCTCTCTCTCAAAAAAAAAAAAAAAAATTAAATAAACTTAAAAAATTAAAAAAAAAAGATACATTTGTTCACAAGTACCTGATAGGGTAAGTCAGCCATCCTTAAGTAAGTTTCCATTTTCAAACAGAAAGGAGACAAACTGGGGACACCATTGTTAGGTCTTGCAAACTGATGCAAAATAATAGCATCTTTGGAGTCAATCTCTTGCTGTTTCCTGCCAAAACCAAAACAGAAATAAAGAACAATCCACATGTTATACATACAATTCCCTTAGTTCCTCAGAGGTCCCTGATGGGTTGTAGCTCCTCCATGAACAAGCAGATCTGTTTGTCATAGGGGCTTACCTCACCCAGAAGCATTTAGAGTAGAAGCTTAGCCAAAACACGGGAGAAGCTTACAAACTACCACCATGATCCCGAGGACTTAGTTAGTAACTATATATCAACCTCCTTCTGATGATAACTATACCCTATGAGCAGGAAGAGTGCTTTCTATAACAGGCCCACCTCTTCTCCAGCTGGCTATGTTTACCTGCCAGGGACAAACAAGTTGGACGGATAAAAATGATTCTGTGTGCTTACTAGGTGTCAAGCATTGTTCTAAGGGGTTCACAGGTATTATTTCACTTAATTTTCACAATAACTTTATGAGGGAGGTACTACTATGATCCATGTTTTATAGATGAGTAAACTGAGGCAGAAAGGATTAACTTGCCCAAGGTCACATTGCTAGATGCCAGAACCTGGACTGAACCAGGCAATCAGAGTCTATGCTCTTGACCCCTAGACTATATCATGAAACTGTCCATAGAACCCAAGAATAACAGCGCAGATTTACTCTGCTATGAACCAGTCTGTAGGGAATCTGAGACCTTGAATATTCCGGTCCCTCTTCCAAACTATGTGTGCCCTCACCTGGCCTCTCACCTGTGTGATACCAAGGAACCCGGCCTCTGAGCTCTCTTTCATCTTCTCCAGTTTCCCAGGGTCCCCACTCTCACCACAGGCACAGATCTTAATACCCCTGCCTCTTCCCTTCCTCCAGCCTCAGCCACATGTCTATCTTTTCCTTGGCTACTTTTTTCGGTGGGAGGATTTCCCTGGTACAGCTTTTCAACAGACACAGTATAGTAGAGAAAACGTTAGACTCCAAGGGTGGACACCTGGGTACAAATCCAAGCCCTGCTTCCTACTGGCCATGTTACCCTAGGCCTCTCTCCCTCTCACACATGGAAAGTGCACACAGTATCAGTTCTGCACCAATTATCATGAGGATTAAATTTTAAAAATCTGTAAACATTGGTCAAGCTCTCAAACACTGTAGAGGAGTCATAGAATCTATTCTCATTCACAGAGTTTTAATCCCCTTAAACTACAATATCTCCTTAAACTACAACATCTTCCACACAGCTTCCCTCTTACGCCACCCTCAGGAACCTTTTGCAATTCCCTCCCTTCTTTCCCTCCACCCAAGCACTTCCCAGTCAGATAAGCCTGTTCCTTCTCCTTGGCCTTCCCTGGGCCTCTGCTTCCCTCACATCACTCCCAGTCTAATCCCACACCCACTTTCACCCAAGCAAGAGGCAAGCTCTTTGTATCATCATCCATGGATGCTCACTTACTATAGTATCTGCGCTCAGCGAAACAAACTCTTTTGGAGAAGTTTACTGGCAAAGCATCCATTCCACTTAGAGTTGAGAATGACTCAGTTTGAAAATACTGGTCAGGTCAAACGAATAAAAATATTTGCTGTTTTCTGGCAATATTTGCTGTATAAAACAAAGATTTTCGTCTAGATGAAAGGCAGGGGAGGTCAGATACTAAAATCAAGGAGCCACTTAGACTATTCCTAGAGAGCGTGAACTAGATTTGACAATTAGCTGATTTTGTCCAGGCGAATAATTCAAGTCACAGAGTGGTATTTTCATGTAAATTAGCCAGGCAAAATTTAAGAATTGTTAAGAGGGGAGATAAATATAAAATCTGCTGCTCCACTGGCCAGAAACATCTAATTCTAATGGTTAACTTGGGCCATCTCATAATAAGAATGGATGTGACAAGCATATGGCGATGACTTTGTATACATCATGCATATTATTTTATTGCATGTTGACAGTAACACCACCGAGTGGATATTGTTAGGGTTTAAATTTAGTGTATCATACAGTAGATAAAGAAACTGAAGCTTAACAGAGGTTAAATAACTTGTCCAAGGAATATCATTTTAAGATCAGGTCATTAATAGCTCCAGATTCCAAGGTCTTAATTTTTTTTTTTAATGTTTATTTTTGAGAGAGAGACATAGAGTGTGAGCAAGGGAAGGACAGAGAAAGGGAGACACAGAATCTGAAGCAGGCTCCAGGCTCTGAGCTGTCAGCACAGAGCCCAACATGGGGTTCGAACTCACAAACCACAAGATCATGACCTGGGCTGAAAGCGGAAGCCGAACCGACTGAGCCACCCAGCCACCCCTCCAGATCCCAAGATCTTAAGCAGTACACTGAAATGGGCAATTTCTTAGTTAATTTGACCAAAACAGCCAGTTTGACTCAGGTCGCTCAAGCCTGGAACTTTCTAATAAAAGTTATAATAGCTAATGATGGCCAACTTTTACAGAATGCTTTCTTACATGTCAAACTCTGTTCTAAGCATTTCACGTTCAACTCAATTAACTCTATAAGGAAGGCTACTGTTATTATCCCCATTTTACAGATGAGAAAACCATGTAGCCCAGAAGCTTACTCTCATATTCAAGGTTACATGGTTAAAAGCAAAGTTAGTTTGAACCCACTCTGGCTCCAGGGCCCTTCTTCCACACAGCAGGAACTACTCTCTAACTTAGGATCAGAGGAGCAGGTATTTCATAAAACACCTACATAGCTGTATTTTCTAAAGTGGCCTTATAATGAGAGCTGTATAAGAGATCATCTACAGGAGCCTGGGTGGCTCAGTCGGTTAAGCATCCGACTCTTGACTGCGGCTCCGATCATGATCTCACAGTTTCGTGAGTTAGAGCCCTGTGTGGGGAGTTTCTCTCTCTTTCTCTCTCTCCGCTCCTCTCCACCGCTTGCGCTCACAAATAAACAAACAAACAAACAAGCTTTAAAAAATAGATAAAATACAATATCTTAAAAAATAAAGAATACCCACAGAGCAGCAAAACTAGCCCCTCCTCCCAACATGAAGGCTGTCACAGATGACAATGCCTCTGTGTACAGCTGATGAGCGGTTTGTGTGTGGAGGTCAGGTGTTGGTGGACCTGTGGGCTGCTGTCATTCCCTAAGTTCTCTAGGGCAGGCTGAGCCCAAGTGCCCAACGTGCAAATGAGCTACCAACAACGAAATCATCACTTAGGCATTCACTTTATACACAACACACTTCCAAATGGATTGAATTTAAGATAACTTCCAAATGGATTGAATTTAAGATAACTGCTAGGCTATCCCCACTCAAGGAAATAAAGTAGAGGGTTGAGGCAATATTTGTTTAAAAATACTGCAGCGGGAAAAGCATGCACAAAATCCAAACTACTCCTTTGGTTTTATACTCATGAATTTAACTCCCTAAATAATTCTCACTGGCCAGCTTTCCTTTAGACACTGGAGACCTGGCCATACACTGGGGTCAAGTCCATGCAGCAGAAAATTCAAGTGGTCACGACTTTACCGTTGCCCATGACCTCAGACATTGTGATCTTTTCCAGGTGTATTTTCCATCCTGCATATTCCGGATTGTTTGGTTTTGCTTAAACTGAGACAACTGAAACTTAAAGTTCATCCTAAATGGAAGTTTCTGTCTTGTGACCTCCGATGGTCAGTTCCAGACCTTGCTCGGTCTTTCCCCCCTATCTTTTTGTGCCACTAGAGGCTGTCAAAAACTCTGGTCCCCGCCACAGGCCTCGCTTGCCTGAGCAATGCCCCAGTTCTCTACATTTCTCCTCCTCTTCCCCCATCCAAGTTTATTTCACATCGGTACTTTCTAGGAGCCAGTGGTAAAAAAGTACAGACTCCACAGACACACATTCCCAGGTCTGGATTCTACTACTCTTACCGTGTGATCTTGGGCAAGTGTTTTAACCTCCCTCAGCTGTACTCTCCTTATCCACGAAATGGGAATCAAACATCCAACGAGAGCTGTGAGGGATAAATAAGTGCAAGGAAAGCACTTCTATGAAGAGTCCCTACTAAGGGATCAAAAACAGGCAGCCATTTTTATTATGTGCATAATAACAGGGTTGTCTACCCCGTTATAACATATTTCCTACCCAGGGTTTAAACATTCGTCAAGAAACAAAAGTCAATCAACCAAGGATTAAACACGCCTCGATCTAAGTAAGTATCCAAGTAGTCCACTAAGTGGGGAAGGACACTTCTGTGGGCAGAAAAGTCTTCCTTGTCCAGCAACCACACCTGCCAAGGGCGTGGCCTGCTCCCAGGATGAGCTCTGGGCTACTCCCTTTTTCTGCAAGGTCATTAAAGCAAGGTTTAGAGCTGGTTCTATGAAGCTGTGCCTTCACCCCCTCCACAAAGTGTTAAACCGGTGAGAAGTCACACAGTTCTGGATCCTGAAAAGGCTTTGGGCTGGAAGATAACTGAGAAACAACTGGGTTACTGTTTAAAGTACTGCACAAATGTTTTCGTTGTTCATACAGCTTGCCTCCTAACTTGGAATAGAGTTCTAAAACTAGTAGGAAATGATCTAGAGAAATAATCCACTTACAATTTACTTGGTTCAACTAGATGATTCAAGGCACTGTGCTGAGAGAATTCAATGTATATAATACGTTCAAGATAAAACTTCGCAATTACAGCTAAATAATAGTGAAAGCCAGTACTTCCCTCAGAACTAAATGATTTCCCACCCTCTCAAAGACTAGAAATATTCAAAATACCTACGTTAGCCTGTCACCAAGCCCAGGAATCCCCGCAGGCCTGTTAAAGGTCACCTGTCACTGTCTTTGTTTATAGCCTATTGTGTAGGATTCCCCCGCTGGAAAAGGGCAGTGTGAACACATTTCTCTCTATTTAAAAAATACTGGCCGAAGGATTTTCTGAGCTACTGAGAACCGCTTGCTTCTGGCCTTCTCCCGGGGACAGAGGGCTCAAACGCATGGAAATTTTAACCATAAATCGATGTATCCACAAGCCAAAGGACCATCCCAGGAGCCTATGGTATTACCCTACTCAAAGATCTCATGTCGTTCTGGATGTACCAACAGTAGGGGCCTCCATTTCCTGGTATTTCCGAGTCAGTCCTGTAAACATTCTGCGGCAGGGGATGAAACTGTTTACGGCACTGGGTGACTCCCGTGTTCCTGTCAAACACGCCCATGTGCTAGTGCTGTCCTCGGATCTTCTACTGTTCACACAACAATGGCACTGAAACCGGAATATGGTGCTTAGCGTTAAATACCTGATCAGCAGATAACCAGGTTAAGGCTGCATCAAACCTGCACACCACTACAATTGACCATGCCTCTTTAACAGGGACCCGGAGGTCTCTGGAAGCTTTTGCAATTTCAGCCTTTTGATGATGTTGACAGATGGGGAAGGATAGTGGAGAACTAGTAAAAGATAAGGTTAGTGGTTAACATTCCAGCATTATTACCAATAAACAAATAAGGCATTTCATAAAAGTGTAACTTAATATTTCTACAAGGCCTAGTTCTATTGTTGCAAACATTGCACTTAGGATCTTACTAAGGGCATTTCTAACAGACTATTTTGCTCCACAACAACCCAGAGAATTTTTGCTTTTAGCGCCGAAGGATTGGGAGACCAATGTTTTTCCCTCCCAGTACCGGGTTAATTCTCCCGTTAACTCCGAACTGCCCCTCAGAGCAGGTGACCACGGACTGCCTCTAGGGAAAGGTAAGGGCAGGATTCTTGGGCATTTTGGGCGGCGTGACCGAGAGGCTGGCACGGTCCCCCCTCGCGTCAGCCCTGCCCTGGCCAGATGCCCCTCTCGGCGCCCCTGCGCGGGGCCCTCTCTCCGGCTCACCTAATGACCAGGAGTTCGTGGAGCAGATACGCAGCTGCGGCCAGCAAAGCTCCCCCGGTCAAGTAAAGTGTTTTCTTCCACCAGGGATCGGAGCCCAGCCCTGCCATGATCCCACCGTAATCCTGCAAAGGGAAAGCGATGATGTCCCCATAAAAGGAGAAGGGCTCCTCGGACCCGGCCCACCAGCCGAAGAAGGAGACGCTCTGGTTCCAGCTCAGATCCACCACGCACGGCCTGGACGAGGCAAAGCCAACCCCCCAGTGCATGCTGCGCGGCTGGCTGCGGGCGCCCCTCCCAGGGCCCGCGCCGCCCGCATGGGAAGAGGCCGGCGCGGCCCGGCGC
>NW_024412394.1:58266468-58310196 GCF_014898765.1 Herpailurus yagouaroundi
GGCCGGCGGGGCCCCGGGGCCCTGGGCGGCAGCGGCGGCCGCCGGCTCCCCCCGCAGCGGCCTCTCCGCGCCGCTCTTTGTGTCGGCGCCTGGAGAAGGCCGCGTGATGTCATTGCTCCCCGGGGCAGGGAAACAGAGGCGGGATAAAGTCACCTACCCCGCGCCCTGCCCCCGCCCCGCATCTCCGCGGTCCGGCGGCCTCCGCCCCGGCCGGAGCTGCAGGGCTGGGCGCGCCCGGCGGGCTCCGCGCCTCCAGGCGGCACGGCCGGGAACGGCTCGGCGCGCGAGGGCTAGGGCTGCGGAGGTGCCTGGAAATGCGGCTCCGCCGGGAGGAAGCTGCAGTCAGGGCCCGGATCTCGGTCCCCCCCAAGCCCCGGCCCGCCCTCCGCCGTCGCTCCAGCCCCTCCCGCAGGCCGGAGAGCGGGGAGCGCGCGGGACTCACCTGAGGCCGCGCCGAGTGGCAGGCAGGAGACGCCACCCGGCGGGGGCTGGGAACGAACGCCCGGATTAAGGTCGGGAATGAAGATTGTTCTGGCCATCAGGAAGGCGCTGTGTATTTGCATAATTTATAAAAACACTCTTATTACAGGGCACAGTTACCTAGGCCTTGGCCATGTGCTCACGGAGAGGAGAGCTTGTCTGGTTTGACAAGTAACAGCAACAATGCACCCTAGAGAGATTTCCCCTCTGGCAGACCCAGCTCAAGTCTTTCCCCCTTTGAAGTCATGGGGAGAGCCCGCAGAGGTGGGGTGTTTTGGTTTGTTTTCCTTTTCTTTTCGGTGCAGAAAATCTCGCAAACTCTGTGTGTGTGTGTGTGTGTGTGTGTGTGTGTGTGTGTGTGTGTGTGTTCAATTTTCTTCCATTAACTTCATGGTTAATTTCATTCTTAAAAGTTCATAAGTCTAGGGGCACCTGGGTGGCTCAGTCAATGCAGCATGGGACTCTTGGGCTCAGGTCAAGATCTCACAGTTTGCGGGTTTGAGCCCTGCATCAGGCTCTGAGTTGACAGCGTGGAGCCTGCTTGGGATTCTCTCTCTCCCTGTCTCTGTGCGCTTCCTCTCTCTCTCTCTCTTTTTCAAAATAAATAAAAAGATCATAAGTCCAAACGATAGGGTCATGTTTCATGGTTTTATGATATACACATGAATTTTAGCAAGAGCATGGATAGCTTAAAATTGTTTGGAGGAACTGAAAAAGAAATTCAAGTCGGGGATTTATCTATCACTCCCAAGGTGAAAGGATGGATGTGGGAACCCTCCAAGCTTTTTCCTGAGAGGGCGGACACTGGAGTGAAGGAAAGCTCCCCCTTCCCTTCTACTTCCGCTGCCACATCAGCCCTTTAGAAGAGCAGGGAATGCTGTCATATTCCTAAAACATGGACTTTTTGCCAGCCTGAAGGTACTAACCAGGATTGGGGAGGGGTCCCATACAGCAGTGTGTAGGTACCCCTGACCTCTCCGGAAGAAGGAGTGTGTGTACTCAGAAGTGGAACTCCTTTGAGCAGGTTGTGGGAGTGAAACCCAAGGGCCTGCTGGAGTGACACAGGTGGTCACCAGATTCCTCCAGGGAGAAGGACCAGAAGGCTTCGGGGCCTCGTTCATAAGAAGCAGAGTGGGCAGGTTGGGGATCAGAGCAGAAATGCTCTGTGCCCAGATGAGACAAGGAGCTGACACCAGCTATTCTTCATTCTTCTTCTGTGACCTTCCACAGAGCACTCAGCCTTTGCTCCCATTAAATGTGGAGCCAATATTTAAAAAGTAACCGTTTGTTTTTCGGTACTGAGCTCTATGACTGAGTGTCTAGGTTCAGTCACGGGGATGAGCATAAATTACCTTCAGTGAAGCCTTCATGGAAGGCAAAAGAGAGAATCAATACTGGCAAAATCTGTGTCTGGGAAACAAGTTAGAAACCAGACGAAGTTGAATGGTCTGATCCCAAGAGCCACTTACTGCATTTTACTGTCACAGCTCTTCTGGTAGGCCAACCTACCCCACTCACTCTTGGGGGCCTGTGGACATTCCTGGACTTGTCAGATCCTCTTTGAACATTATGTGGCCTTTGGTTCAAGTGTGGTTTACATTTTCAGAGACACCATGAGGTGAACTATTTTTAGATGCATGTGTAAATAAATTCTGTGAGAAAAACTAGAATATAATCTTAATCTGATGCAGATTAAAAGTTAGCTTTTAGACCTGTGACAGAGAAGAAAGATTATTAAAACTCAGCTTGTATAAAAGTGAAAGGAGGCAGGGGCGCCTGGGTGGCACAAAGTGGTGGGCTCTTGATCTTGGCTCAGGTCGTGATATCACAGTTCTTGAGTTCGAGCCCTGAATCAGGCTCTCCCACGATGGCGACTCAGAGCTTGCCTTGGATTCTATCTCTCCTTCTCTCTGCCCCTGCCCCACATGTGTGTGTCTGTTTGTGTGTGGGGGGGTGTGCAAGCACACACGCATACACACGCACATGCTCTCTCTTTCTGTCTCAAAATAAATAAACTTTAAAAAAAATTTTAAGGGCGCCTGGGTGGCTCCGTCGGTTAAGCGTCCGACTTCGGCTCAGGTCATGATCTCAAGGCTTGTGGGTTTAAGCCCAGCATCGGGCTCTGTGCTGACAACTCGGAGCCTGGAGCCTGCTTCGGATTCTGTGTCTCCACTCTCTCTGCCCCTCCCCCATTCATGCTCTGTCCCTCTTTGTCTCTCAAAAATGAATAAACGTTAAAAAATTTTTTTTAATGTTTATTTATATTTGAGAGATAGAGCATAAGCAGGGGAAGAGGCAGAGACAGAGGGAGACACAATCCGAAGCAGGCTCCAGGCTCCGAGCTGTCAGCACGGAGCCCGACTCGGGGCTCGACGCGGGGCTCGAACTTGTGAACTGTGAGATATGACCTGAGCCGAAGTTGGACACTAAAACGACTGAGCCAGCCAGGCGCCCCTAAAAAAAATTGTTTTTTAATTCTCTAAGGTGAAAGGAGGCAGGAATCTCTGAGGAGTCAATAGATACAAGAGGTGGACAAAAGTTTGGTATGAGAACGTGAGAACAAGGCTCTGAGGAAAAGGAAAGCATCTATAGCTGTGAAGGCACAGCAGCCATGCAAGCCTTAGCCAAACTTTGTGCAAGATCAGACTGAGTCCTACATGGAAAAGCTGCTCCACAAAGGGGTGCAATCCAGCCACAAAGAGAAGGAAGGGAGGCAGGGACTCAGCCCCAGAGCAGTGGTGGTGGTGTAACTAACAGCCAGAGGGGAACTGAACAGAACTGGGTTAACAGAAGAGCTGAGGAGATGGACTCTTCAAAGAATGGCCGCTCAGAACCCCCTGTGTAGAGCCAGATCCCAGGCTGAATCCCCAGGGGCTGTGTAGGAACCGTGCCCTACAGGGTGAAGGTATAGAGAACTAAATATGTCTGCCTTCCAGCTCCCCTCCTAGGACTCCTTCAGCTACAGAAATGGTATGAAGACCGTGGGAGCCAGATGGACATCTTCACTCCACCCCTTCCGCAACCGCCATCAATTCTGACTGCCTTGGTGTCATGACCATGGATATAAGCTCCACACTAGAGGGATCTTACTATTTTTCTTTCTCAAGGACTTTGTTTCACTAACTCTAATTGAGGTTTTACAAGACAGGAAAAGGGAAGGGACTAATATTTATTGAACACCCGTCTGTCGATATTTTTTTCAGTAACTTTTCAAAACAACCTGTATTAGATGAGTATTGCCATCTCCATTTACAAATGAGAAAAGTGAGGCAAAGAGACATAAATTAACAAGTTCAATTCCCACAGCTAGGTAATGATTCACAGCCAAGATTCAAACCCAGTGTCTCACACCAGGAGCTCTTTGAGCTTCCTACCACTTGGGGTATTTCTCAAGTGCCAGGGCTGGTGCCCTGTCCATGGCAATCCTTCTTTACACCATTCTGTTCTGAACTATGTCTAAATCCGATGGTTCTAAAGCCTCAATGCCTACCAGTTATACTGTCACCTTTTGAGAAAGGTGGATTCAGACAGTTCCTTCTGCCAATATTGCTATGCCTATGTTATGCTTCGCCATGACAATATGACAAGGGACAAGTAAATCAGTGCTTCCCGAACTTGTATATGTATCAGCTGGAGCTCTGCCATTATGATCAAATAAGAAACAATTGATTGGTTCTTCTCCAACATTAGTGTGCAAACATTAGCTTGCATATGAAATACATGGCATCTTTTTAACATACAAATTATTTTTTTAATGTTTATTTTATTTATTTTGAGAGAGAGAGAGAGAGAGGAAGCAGGGGAGGGGCAGATAAAGAGAGAGACTCCCAAGCAGGCTCCACACTTCATCAAAGAGTCCAACAGGGTCTCAATCTTATGAACCATGAAATCATGACCTGAGCTGAAATCAAGCGTCTGCCACTTAACCAACTAAGCCACCCAGGCGTCCCTTAACATACAAATTCTAACTCAGTAGTTCTGGTGTGAGGTCTGAAATTCTGTATTTTTAACAATCTTCCTGGTAAGACTAAACCATACTTTGATTAACAGTGGCCTAGACCAGGGGCGCCTGGGTGGCTCAGTGGGTTAAGCGTCAGACTTCAGCGTCAGACTTCAGCTCAGGTCATGATCTTGGGCTCTGTGAGTTCAAGTCCCATGTCCAGCTTGGTGCTGACAGCTCAGAGCCTGGGGCCTGCTTCGGATTCTGTGTCTCCCTCTCTCTCTCTCTGCCCCTCCCCCACTCATGCTTTGTCTCTCTCGCTCTCAAAAATGAATAAATGTTTAAAAAAAAACAACAGTGGTCTAGACCACTGGCTTATGAGGAGGATCCAAGAGTCTGCCCAAAAGGGACCACCCCAACCCATGTTCTTTTTTTTTTTTTCAATTGGCAAGTGTTTATTTTTGGTTTTAATATTAGTTTAATAGGACTTCCAAAGCAGTTTAATAGGACTTCCAAAGCAAAAATATTGAATTTTATATCATTCCTTTGGATTTCATATCTTTTACGTTTTCTTTTTTTTTTTTTTTTCTGTGATTGGCTTTATTTCACTTTGCATAATGTCCTCAAGGTTCATCCATGTTGTAGCATGTGACAGGGTTTCTTTCTTTTTTTTTTTTAATATGTAATTTATTGTCAAATTGGTTAAAAACCAAGAACAAACTGAGGGTTGATGGAGAGTGGTGGGAGGGAGTGGAGGGTGGGTGATGGGTATTGAGGAGGGCACCTGTTGGGATGACGCGTGTTCTTAACCAACTCAATCAAGTCACAGTTCATGATGAGTTTGGACACCAGACATACATATAAAAGGGTGTATGCAGCAGAATCAGGCATGGAAAGAAAATGAATCAAGACTCAAGAAGAGCAATTAGAAGAGAAAGTACTACATATCCCTTGTGAGAGGTCCTAGCCTAAGTGCTATGAGGTGACAGAAGAAGTCACGGGGCAGGAGAGTTGGGGGTGGGGGGGGAGTGGTAGGGGAGAAAAGGGGGAGGAGACAGGATCCTAGGAGATTAGCGTTAGCAGAGCACCTTTTTCAGGTGCCAACACAAAGAGCACAAACAAATGAATACAATGTTTTTATAAATTTCATTGACACTTGAAAAAATTTTCATTTAAGTATGATACTTTATGTTTCAAAATATAGTTTAAAAGATTTAAGGCCTTGCTGCTGGGGTAATAAGTGGATGTGATGTTGGTACTATTGCTGGTCTTACATAATAAAGTTTAAGATGCCACTTTATTAAAATATCTCTAAAATATTAAAAATTAAAATGTTATTCAAAAAATAAACAATTGAATTGATAATGTTACCCTAGATTTTATTGTAAAGCTTCTGTTTTCTTGGCTTGACTTGTGGAGAAGAGATCTAATACCACCCTACCTAGATACTCTGAATCTTCACCGACATTAAAGCTGAAAGCCAGTATAACACCATAAGGTGACTTTGCCTGTCTACTTTCTGATTGGCTGGATGTGAGCATCTTCTAAATCTTTATGTAACTATTAGAAAACATTTTCTGCAAAATGGAGTTGATGCTGAGAAAAGATATGCAAATAATAACTAGGCTCAGATGAGTGATGGGCAATTGAGAAGGTGGGTCACAAGAAGGGTTTGGAGGGCCCCTGGGTGGCTCAGTTGGTTAAGCATCTGACTTTGGCTCAGGTCATGATCTCACAGTTCATTAGTTCAAGTCCCCCATCAGCTGAGCTCGAGCCCTGTTTCAGGCAAACACAAGCCCCACTTCAGATGAGCCCCACTTCTCTCTCTCTCTCCCTCTCTCTGCGTCTTGTGGGATTCTATCTCTCTCTCCCTCTCTCTCTCTGCCCTTTACTCACTTCCAGCACTTTCTCTCTCTCTCTCAAAAAAGATGAAAGAAAGAAGAAAGAAAGAAAGAAAGAAAGAAAGAAAGAAAGAAAGAAAGAAAGAAAGAAAAGAAAAAAGAAAAAAGAAACAAAGGAGGAAACAAGGAAAGAAAGAAGGAAAGAGTTTAATGATTTTGAGCTGGGGCAGTGCATTAGTTTGCTAGGTCTGTCATTACAAAGTACCATACCCTGGGTGGCTTAAACAACAGAAATTTATTTCCTCATAGTTCTAAAGGCTAGAAGTCCATGATCATGGTGTTGGTGGGGTTGATTTCTTCTGATGGCCATATTCTCCCTGTGTCTTTATATGGTCTTTCCTCTGTATGTCTGTGTCCTAATTTCCTCTTCTTATAAAAACACTAGGCATATTGGATTAGGTCTACCCTAACGACCTCACGTTACTTTAATTACCTCTTTGAAGATCTATCTCCAAATACAGCCGCATTTTGAGGTACTTCAACATATGGATTTTATGGGAACACAATTCAGCCCATAACAACCCATAGAATGCTCAAATGGAGATGTCTCCAACTGTGAGGTTTAGAAAAGAGATTTGGGCCCAAGATAGAAATGTCTGGGGGTCATTAAAGGCAAAAAGAGTAGATATGAGAATGTGAAGTTCAATGCTGTGTGAGAGGAGGGCCAAGGATAGAACCCTGAAAACAACACATCTAGTGATGGCCTAAGGAAGAGAGACCCATCCAGGACATTGAGAAGGAGAAAGGGCCAGGAAGGAAGCCAGATGGGTGTTGGGGCTGCAAAAACCAAGGTGTCTCAAGAAAGTATGAAGTGGGATCAATAGTGTTACATGTTCCCAAAAAATAGAGTAAAATAAATTTAGCCAGCAGCACAGACATTACTGACCTTGGTGGCCAAGCACATTCAAGTGTCAAGGGAATAGAAGCTAGGTTTGAAAAATGAAGGAATGATGGGGCGCCTGGGTGGCTCAGTCAGTTAAGCGTCCAACTTTGGTTCAGGTCATGATCTCACGGTTCATGGGTTTGAGCCCTGCACTGGGCTTGGTGCTGACAGCTCAGAGCCTGGAGCCTGCTTCAGATGCTGTGTCTCCCTCTCTCTCTGTGCCCCTCCCCCACTCACACTTGGTTCTCCCTCTGTCTCTCAAAAATGAATAAATGTTAAAAAAATTAAAAAGAAAAAAAAAAAAAAGAAAAATGAAGGGACGCAGGTAAGTGTAGATAACACCCGTCATGAATTTGGCCGTGAAAGTGGAAAGCAAAGGTGAGGGGGAAATAAATATTTCTCCATTCCTTAAGAGATTATGTAATTTATTTTTAATAAAAATACACAAACAGTGCAAAATTCAACAGCTACAAAGAAGAATGCAATGAAAGGTAGATCTCTCTGCCAGGACTCTCCCCTTGCCTCCAGATGTGCTCTCTTCTCCACCCTGCTCCTCGCCCCAGAGGCTGGACTTCATGAAGGACATCAATGATTTCCTTGCACTGTGGCTTTTGGTTGTATGCACAGAAACGCCCCTCATACGGTTTGCTCCATGACAGAGGTTGGAAGGCAGGAGGAGAGTAGGGAAGCTGTGAGTAAGCCATAGTGTCTTCTCCTGTAGTCACCATAGGGCCATGGCTCCTATCACGCAGGTCCCTCTACATTGCCACCTTCTGTGGGTTTCAGGAAACTCCACACACCTTCAGCAGGAGCCATGGTAATGACTTCTGCTGATGCCTTCCATGGGGTGCAGTTTTGTAAATAGTCCTTTTTTTGCCCCTCTTCAAAATACCCACTTTAAGTGTGCTTTCAGTTGTTTGCTAGGATTCTTTTCTTTTTTTTAATATTTATTTGAGAGAGAGAGAGAGTGTGTGTGAGGCAGAGCAAGGGCAGAGAGGGAGACAGAGGATCCCGAAGTGTGCTGGGGCTTGAACTGAGAGATGATGGAACTGAGAGATCATGAGCCGAAGTCAGACGCTTAATCAGCTGAGCCACTCAGGGGCCCCTCTTGCTGGGATTCTAAGACACACAGTCGCCCTCCTAACTTTGTTCTTGTTACCCAGTTCCCCTCCCCAGACACAAATATAGCCATCACCTTCTGTGTTTATTCCTAGAGATATTCCATGCATTACAAAAGCATTTTCTATACATACATGTACCTATATATATATGCATATATTGTTTTAAATTATTTTTACACAAATTTGTATCATTAACTGCCTCTCCTGCACATCACTTTCTTTCCTTTTTATCTTAAATATGGAACTTCTAAGCTTCCTGATTCTTTTTTTCTATAGTTGCACAGAATATAGTGGTTATACATGCACATACACACACACTTCTGCATACGTTTATATTTCTAGAAGTGGAATTTCTGGGTCAAAGGAGCCATGCATTGTAATTATGATATATATTGCCATATTGCCCTGCATAGAGGGCAATTTAAACTCTCAATAGTTTTGAAACTGTTTCCTCATATGTCCCCTTACCACACATTTTCTTAAATCCTTTGATCATTCCTAATTTGGTAGGTGAGAAAAGTGTCTCATTTGGTTTAAAAAAATTATTTTAATGTTTATTTATTTTTGAGAGAGACAGAGTGTGAGCAGGGGAGGGAGAGAGACAGAGGGAGACACAGGATCCAAAGCAGCTCCAGGCTCTGAGCTGTCAGCGCAGAGCCCAACGCAGGGCTTGAACTCACGAACCATGAGATCATGATCTGAGCTGAAGTCAGACGCCTAACCGAGCCACCCAGGTGCCCCTCATTTTGGCTTTAAATTTACGTTTCTCGTTATGTGTGAGGTTGGGTGCATTTCTTTAAAATACATTCGTACTGACTTTTCAGTGAACTCTTCATTTTTTACTGGGTTATAAGAACTTTTTAATTGATTTATATGAGCTTCTAATTGGAAAAAAAAAAACTCTGTGAATTGATTTGCAAATATTTTCCCAGCTTGTTATTTTTCCTTTTTTTTTTTTTTTCTTCTATGGCTTCTTGGTTTTCTATCATAGTTTTAGACAGGCTTCCTCCTCAGACTGGGATGTTTCAGTCCACAATTTCAGATACTATTAGGTGACTTCAAGTGCTGGGGGTGTCCATGAAGGTAGAAGCCTCTAGAGACAAGGTTCTGTTGCTGCTGAGGTAGGACACAAACCATCCACATAGACATTGAAGTTTCTCAGGAAAATGGGAGAACATGGGAAGGGGAAGGAAAAAAAAAAAAAAAAAGATGCTGTGATTGAAGGGAGTGACCAGAAGTGGGGAATGGCAGCAGAGTAGTGAGGACAGGACAGCTAGACTTGAGGCTTGGAGACACAAGAGCTTTGTGACACAGAGTAATGGCCATGAGTAAAGAGGACACAAACTCCCATCTCTCAACTCTGAGAATGGGAAACTTCCTCTCAAAATGGCTCCAGATGAAATCAAGTCCTCAGAGGTCAGTTAAAGTAGGAGGTAAAGAAAACTTCGATGAAGGCTTGAGAAGTAGGGTAATTGGTAAATCATGAAAGGTGGCTTAGAGGTTGCAGCAGGAAGTGTAGAAGAGGGGAGGTTAAGTCAGACAAGAAGAACTCAAGAAACAGTCTTGAGTACAGATTATAGAAAAGATTCGGTATGGGGTGTCTAAATCCTGGGCAGTGACTGTGGTTAGCAGGGACCCTTACTGGGCTACAAGAATGAATGTTAAAAATGTCTGTCCCCAGCAGGTCCCTGGAGCAGTAACACCTGGGCTAGAACGGGTCAGTTTGTCATCTCGGGAGCACAGAGAGATTTGCCTCTAGAAGGGTTAAGTTTCAGCCTCCTTTGGTTGGTTCTCAGGGAAAGTTCTGGATCCTAAACTGACAGGTCTGTGGGTGCTCAAGTAAATAAACAGTGGCCTGCAAGGGCAAAGGCCTGTCACTAGGAGGTGGGTCTGCGTGCCTCCTTGTGGTACGTGTGAGGGTGGGGTGGCTGAGGGCAGAGAGGTGAGCTGCTTGGGGGTCACACTGCATCAAAGCTCTTCCCTTAAGCTCTTTGATAATGTAGTTGAGTGTTTCTCATCCATTCATCCATCCACCTAGCCATCTACCTATTAATCTATTTATCTCTATTTAAAATCAGCAATCTTTTTTATGAGTCGGAATTCTTTAAATATTGCAGAAATCTGATTGTTCATTAATTCAGACTGGCCCTCCACCATGCCATCCAGACAAACTAAGTTTCTAAAAAACAGAATCCCAGAACATCTCTTTGATTCAATATCAAAGAATGACCAAAAATGGGGCACCTGGCTGGCTCAGTCAGTAGAGCACACGACTGTTGATCTAGGAGTTGTGAGTTCCAGACCCACATTGGGCATACAGCCTACTAAAAAAACAAACAAACAAAAAGAGGCAATTTAAATATCCCAGTTTTTGCCTTTCACAACTTTTGACAGTCTTCATGTTCACTTTTACAGGTACAGGCAAAAGATGGAGTGACCATATTTTTCTTTTCCTGACATACTCTGCCAAGTAAAGACTATGTTTCCCATTGCAGTATTTTACTACAGTAAATTTTAACCTTTTTGTGTGGCCATAAATTCTTTTGAGACTCTGATGAGGGCTATAGAAACATCCTCAGCAGAAAAATACATGCACACAAACACAAATGTTTGTCTGTTTTTTAAGTAGGCTCCATGCCCAACTGGGGTCAAACTCGTGACCCAAAGATCTAAACTTGTATGATCTACCAACTGAGACAACCAGGTGCCACCCCCCTGCCCTCGTCACACACACAATTTTGTGCCCTATTTCAGGTGGTTCCTGGAACCTCAGAAGCCTGTCTGTAGGCCTCAGACACCACAGAGACTGTCTTAGAGTTAGGAAAATAAATGGAGATCTCACATGATATCAGTGAGCTCTATGTCCATTAGGTTCTGTCAACAAGAAACGAAAACTCAAATCTAACAAAATGGAAACATCTGGTATCCATATTTACCTTGAAACTCTTCACCCGCACCCCCCCCCCACCCCCTCAGCTCTGTCACATCATCTTGAGAACATATTTTCTTTCTTTGGGTCCAACTGGTGCCTTTTAGCTCCTAAACAGTGGCTCATTTATAAGTGCTCATCCTTTTCTTGCTGGGACACAAAGGCTTTATTGATCTCACAATAAATTCTTTTGCTTGATTTTCATGCAAATCTTCAGTGTCAGGATTTTTTCTTTTTTTTCTTTTTTTTTTTTTATACAGAGAAGGCTTGCATGGCATTTCCATCTCATTAATTATAATCAACTAAGAATCTTTCTAATAAAGTCACATTGTTAATAAAAGCAATTACGTGTTGGTTGTACTTCCTTCCATTTGGTCTTATTTCCATCTTTATTTCTACATCCATATTTTCTTAGGATTCTTAGATTTTGGACTTATTTCTGTAAGCCTATAATGATACAAATATGTTTTATGGAATTGCAGGGACCGCACCAGTCCAAGTTTGAAAAGTATTTCCAGTAAGCATAACTTGCCCCTGTGCCTGGTTACCAGCAGTCTCCCTAAATCTCTACCTGATGCCTCTCAATGTTGTTCCAGGTCAACAGTAGCATGGAAACTCTCTCGAGTGTCCCTAGTATACATCATAAAGACATTCCAAACAGTGTCCGACACTGTGACTTTTTGCTTGACTAAGATATTTTTGATATGTAGTATTTTAATACTTTTCTTCAATTTATCATTAATACAGTAGCAAAACCTGTAGCTATAATATAGAAAGTAAGGATATAATTTTATTCTGGGTCTTTAAAACATTTTATCAAGTTGCAATTAGTAGCATGTTGTAGTTATAGTCACAGAAATGTAACAAAGCTCTAAGAGAACTAAGGCAAATAGCCCAGACTACAGACCTTGTGAAGCTCTGTTTTGACTGAAATGCTTGAAGACGTTACCTTGCCTACAGACAATTCAGATATGTGATAATAAGCCAGTTGTGTGTGGTCATACTACTACTATGACCATAGAATGTCACAGATATCAGGGACAAGTATAAAAGTAGTGAAGGTCACAGGCTCAGGAATCAGACTGCCTGGGTTCAGATCCTAGTTGCATCTTGATAGTTGTGTAATGCTGAACACAGTTTAATAGCCCTGTGAAACTGGAGTGGACAGCAGTCCCTACCTCACGGGACTGCTGTGAAGTTTAAATGAGATAATACACACAGAGGCCTTCACACAAGGTCTGGTGTTCCATAAAAGCAAAAGATTACAATAAGTGGCCAATATTACTTATGGATCCTTTTTAAAAAACAGTATGAGACAGGATTCACATTAGTTGATGAAGAATTTCTTTGCTAGACCAATTCAGTATCACAATATTCATTAACATTTTCTCTATTTTGAAACTTCCAAAATGACAGAAAAATTGATGGACTAGTACAATGACTATATGTACACCCTTCATCAAAATTCACCATTTGGTAATGTTACTACATATACTTTCTCTGTGTTTATACACAAGCACACACACTCCCAGAAACCTAAATAAATATAGCTTTTCCCAAACTCCTGAAAAGTATTTAACCTGTCTTTATCCACTGTTCTCATTTTCTCCTTATCCTTTTCTAACAATACGGCCTGTTTTCATTTTTAAACCCTTTGGGTTTTTTTAAATTTTTTAATGTTTATTTATTTTTGAGAGAGAGAGAGAGAGAGAGAGAGAGAGAGAGAGAGAGAGAGAGAGATTGTGAGTGGGGGAGGGGCAGAGACAGAGGGAGACACAGAATCTGAAGAGGCTCCAGGCTCTGAGCTGTCAGCGTAGAGCCCAACATGGGGCTCAAACTCATGGGTTGTGAGATCACGACCTGAGCCGAAGTCAGACACTTAACTGACTGAGCCACCCAAGCACCCCTTCATTTTTAAATCCTTTGGATGAGAGTTGCAGATGTCTTGTTTTTCAGAACCTACATATCCAACTACTATACGCAGTTCCTAAGAATAAAGACGTTGTCTTTCAAAAACACAATGTTATCACACATAAGAAAGTTCATAATGGGGGCACCTGGGTGGTTCAGTCAGTGTCCGACTGTTGATTTTGGCTCAGGTCATGATCCGAGGGTCCAGGGTCACGGGATCAAGCCCTGCATCAGGCTCCACACTGAGCATGGAGCCTGCCTAAGATTCTCTCTCTCTCTCTCTCTCTCTCTCTCACTCTCACTCTCACTCTCTCCCCCTCTGCCCCTTCCCCTGTCCACACATGCTCTCTCTCTAAAAAAAAAAAAAAAGAAAAAGAAAAAAAAACAGTTCATAGCAATTCCATAAAGTTATCTCAGATCTAGTCTATGTTCAAATTTATGAAATTGTCTCAAAAATATTTTATAGGTGTTTTGTGATTGCTGTTCTATTCAAAATCCAATCAAAGTTCTTGCATTGCACTGATCACTTTCAATCTACACCCCAGTACAGGTCAGGTAACTTGTAGAATGTCTCACATTTTGGATTTGAGTTTTCCCTTATGGACAGTTTCTTTTAGCTTGTTCCCAGTGCCCCTGTAGTCCTAATTCCCTGTGCCTAAAGTCGGCCACTCTTGTAAGGATCCCTAAATCACTGCTTTCCTTTGCATGGGATCTTCCCTTCAATAAATATTTGTTTAGGTTATTTACCCCCACCCACTAAATGGTAATATTGACTCTAGGTTCGGATGTTATGGTAAGGCAAACTATAATAAACTAAGATTTGATTTAGCTGTGATAGAAAACACAAGCAGTGGTAGTTTATTTTTTTTTAACGTTTATTTATTTTTGAGACAGAGAGAGACAGAGCATGAACGGGGGAGGGTCAGAGAGAGAGAGGGAGACACAGAATCTGAAACAGGCTCCAGGTTCTGAGCTGTCAGCACAGAGCCCGACACGGGGCTTGAACTCACGAACCGCGAGATCATGACCTGAGCCATCGGACGCTTAACCGACTGAGCCACCCAGGCGCCCCTTGCAGGGGTAGTTTAAACAAGCTGATATTCATTCATTCATTCTCTCTCTCCCCTTTCCTCTCTTGTTCCCTTCCTCCCTACCTCTACTCTCTCTTTTCATCAAAGTCTGGAGGAGGACAGCCTCAGGCTGATACAGTAATGCACTTATCAGGCTCCTCTGACTTGGTGCTCCAGCTCTGGGTCTGAGCTGATTGTTCCAACTCAAGCCACCATGTCCCCTTTCAGCCAGCTGGAGGGAGGAAAGGCAAGAAAAAGTGCACTCTCCCTACTGACACTTCGTGGAAGTTACACATACCATTTCCACTCACATCTCATTGGCCATAATTAAGTTATATGGCCACATCTAGCTTCAGGGAAGGTCAAGAAATGTAGCTAAAATAAGGGGTCCTGTTGCTACAGAGGGAAGAAGAGATTTAGGGGACACTCACTAGCCTTGGCCAACTCTATTAACAGAGGCAGGTGGTCAAGAGGGTCACTGAGAGGGGTGCCTGGTGGCTCAGTCGGTTAAGCATCCAACTTCAGATCAGGTCGTGATCTCACAGTTCATGGGTTCAAGCCCAATATCGGGCTCTGTGCTGACAGCTCAGATCCTGGATCCTGCTTCAGATTCTGTGTCTCCCTCTCTCTCTGCTCCTCTCCTGTTCGTGCTCTGTCTCTCTCTCTCTCTCTCAAAAATAAATAAACATCAAAAAAATTAAAATAAAAAAGAGGGTCACTGAGAAATCATCACAGAGAAGAAAAAAAGGGAGACTCTTCAGGCATTGGAAATGAAAACAGACCATATTCTAGGAAAAGATAAGGGAAATTGAGACTAAAAAGAGAGGCAGATTAAATACAGAACCTCAAGAAAAACTGTATTTATTTATTTGGGTTTTTGTGAAGGTAGTAGCAGCCCCAAGGTAAAGTAAATGTGCACAGCTTATCATTTAAAAATAACCAGTAATAACCTGTTGGATTATCCAAATTATTTGACTTCATTGAAATTTCACTGAAATACATTACCAGCATTTCATTCACTCATTTTCCCATTCAACAAACAAGTATCAAGGTCCAGGCACTGAGCTAGGTCAGGGCATATAACAGTAAAACAGGACAATGGTCCAGCCCACATAGTGTGTATATGAAACAGAATTTAATCAACTATTTACACAAATAAATCTAAGTCTATAATTATGTTAAGTGCTACAAAAAAAAGGGAAAATGGTATAATGTTAAAAGGGGTATCTGCCCTAGTCAGGAATGTTCCCAGAGGAGGTGATGCTTCCGAGAGGAGGTGATGCTTGGGCTGAGGCCTGAAGGAGAAGTACAGTGAACTAAGTGGGGGAGGCAGGACGCTGGTTAGGGAGTTTGAATGTGCTTGAGTGGAGGGAGAACTGAGAGGAATGTAACCACACCGAGACTTGAGACAAAGAGTGAAACGCTACTCTGGCTGGCTACCTTTCTTATAAGCAAGACAGGAAGTAAGAAAATATGCATGTATCTGTTTATTTGTGTAAAACATGTATGTACACGCATATGTGACAAACCAAAAAAATAATGCACTTGGGTACCTGCCGTGAATAAGTGGGACTGAAGTGGAAAGAATGAGATGTATGAGGTATGGGAGTAGAAAGGACAGGGGGGAGTAACAGTTCTCAGAGTAGAACTGCTTGTATAGTTCTGACTTTTAGAGACATGTTAATGGCACATACCCTAAAAGTAAATAATTTAAGTCAGCCAGGATGTTGGGGAGGGAGAACCCAAAAAGTAATACAAATAGCAACACATGAACCTAACTGAAGACATATATGATTAGAAACTAATTACAATGAACAACATAACCAGACTGAGGTGGACGGGGAAGAAAAGAACTAACTCAATGTAACTTTAGAAAATACTATTTTAACTATATATACTAAAGTTAAATTAAATTTGTTTCTTGGGGTGCCTGGGTGGCTCAGTTGGTTGAGCAGCCAACTCTTGATTTTGGCTCAGGTCATGATTCCAGGGTCATGGGATCAAGCCCTGTGTCAGACTCTGTGCTGAGATTCTCTCTCTCTTCCTCTACTTGAGATTCTTTCTGTCTTCCTCTACCTCTCTCCCCCACTTACAAGTACTCTCACTCTCTAAAATTAAAATAATAATAAATTGTTTCTCATAGGAGTATGAGTTAGCAATTGTGAAATGATGAGTATTCTAGGATTGAGAAAATAAGTAAAATAAAGAAAGAAGAAATTCTAGAATAAATCCTGTGATGTTGGACTGCCATCAGAGGTATCAGAATGAATTCACAGTCATACACACACGGGGGGCTCCTGGGAGTGGGGAGAGAAACAAGTATAGATGTGTGCAGGAATATATATTCATATACCTAGCTCTGTCTGCCGAGGGGATCTAGAAGCAATGACACCCAGTAATGTAAGGACACTTAGTGCTCAGATCTTGGTTTCTAAATACTATTCTCCAGGAAAAGGAATTGGGACTCCTTGAATGCTAGGGCTAGATCAGGACAAATACAAGTTGAGCCTGGAGTACCTGTGACACCAGACGTGAGAAAGTGCTTGAAAAATTGCAGGGAGGGGCACCTGGGTGGCTCAGTCGGTTGAGCGGCCGACTTCAGCTCAGGTCAGGATCTCGCGGTCCATGAGTTCAAGCCCCGCGTCGGGCTCTGTGCTGGCAGCTCAGAGCCTGGAGCCTGTTTCAGATTCTGTGTCTCCCTCTCTCTGACCCTCCCCCGTTCATGCTCTGTCTCTCTCTGTCTCAAAAATAAATAAACATTAAAAAAATTAAAAAAAAAAATTTGCAGGGACATGAAAGGACATGAGAAGGGTTTCCAATGGCCAAATCTGGGACAATTTAAGTAATGACAATGATAGCAATAGGTTATAACCCATATAAGACAATGTCCATGAGTCCATACTAATAAAAATAAATAATTAAATCAATGAGGAAATGGAGAAGGGACAGTTCTTTCTTTCAGAATTCCATTAATAAGTGTAGATGATGAAAATTACCACTAAACAAACACCACAGTCATAAGTGTTTCAAGAATCATCAATGGACCATAAAACTAGCGGGCAGAAGCATGAAAAACAGAGTATGCACATATTCTCAAAGTATTTCACAATAAGGTGAGATACATCATACAGGGAAAAAATATAACTTATGGTGAAGAAATCTGCTAGACACCACCTTAGCTGAATGATCAAGCTTAACATCACCAGTAACAAGACATATTGACATCATGTGTCTCCTGACAGGACGCCCTGAGAAAGGCACATCATTTCGGTGATGTTCTTGCCAAAAACACATTACCTGAATTTAATTGTGAAGAAAAATCAGAAAAACAAACAAGCTGAGGTACATTTTAAACAAATGTCCAGTGCTATGTCAGTCTCAAAGTCATGAATGACAAAGACAGAAAGAGGAACTGTCCCAAATTAAAGAAGACTCAGACATGACAATTTAATGCAATGTGGGATCTTGTTTCCCCCTAAAAAAGACACTAATGGGACAATTAATAAAACTTCAATAAGATTTGTAGATTAGGTTGTAATCTACAAATTAGAAATGTGTCAAAGTTAATTTTCTGGGTTTATTGTATTGTGGTCAAAGATAACATTTGGGAAGCTGAATGAAGGGTATATCGGAACACTTTGAATTATTTTTGGAACTTTTTTTGTAAGTCTCAAATTATTTTATAAGTATTTTTAAACTTTTTAAAAAAGTTTTATTTATTAAGAGAGAGAAAGAGAAAGCAGGGGAGGGACAGGGAGAGAGAGAGAGAATCCCAAGCAGGCTCTGCACTGTCAGCACAGAGCCTGATGCAGGGCTCAAACTCATGAACCGTGAGATCATGACCTGAGCTGAAGATGCCTAACCGACTCAACCACCCAGGCGCCCCTTTAATTATTTTTAAATGCAAAGTTTAAGATAATGCGAAAGAACTATAACGAACTCTTCTGTTACTGAAATCCAGCATATACTTGTCAAAAAATAAACAATGAAGCTTGAGAGGCAGGCAGGGCCAGATCATGTCTGGACTTGGTAGCCATGGTGAGGGATTTAGGTCTTTTACCTTAGGAGCAATGAAAAACCACTGAAGGGTTTTAAGAAGAGGCTGGCATTGAGTTCGTTCATCAGTGAGGGCCCAAACAGGAAACAGATGGCACATCTGAAATAAGATAATTTGAGGAAGATTTATTTACAGAAGACTATAAAAGTGTGGGTATAGGGAGCCATCCAACTAAAGCCAACAGGTGGGTAGAGCAAAAAAAGGGAACTCAAGCTGATAAGGAGCAGTTAGTCAAAGAGGGTGAAGTCCTGAAAATAAAGGAGAAAGGTAAAAGAAGGGAGGTAATCAACAAAGTCAATGAGTAAAAGCTGAAATGTGGTCTCTAGGGATAGTCACCTGGTCAATTTGTGACTGTGGTGAGAACAGTTTCAATAAAACAATAATGGAGGAAGGCAGACCAGAGTAAGCTGAGAAGTTACAGAATGAGGAAATGGAGACAACTCTTTTGATATGTGTGGCTGTGTTGGGGAGGGGAAGGAAACATAGGACAGACATCATTCCGTAAGCTTTCCAATTATCCATTGTGAAATCAACTGGAACAGTGGGAACACCTTGAACAAATTTTCTAAAGCAAGATACCTACAAAGAATGGCTCTCTGTGGAGTCTGAAGCTTATCTACAAAATGACTCTGTTAACAAATCATAATCAAACAAAATGTTCAACCTTAGTACCCAAATGGCACCCCTCCCGTTTTCCAAATCCAAACACGTTCATCAAAAAATAGAAAGTCTCTTAAGATCACAAGTTGCAACGATATTGACGTTTTCATTTGAGAGCACTCAGGCATGATTTAGGGGACAAAGTGATAGCATTTCTAGCGCCTCAAGCAAACGTCCAGACATAAATTAAAAGATTTAAAGAAGATTCTTTTGTTATGTTTTGTCCTCAGGAAAAATATAGACCACACAAAGACAGCAATGTTTTACATCCCTGCATAGCACCTATTTTCCCCAGAACATAGTAACTTTGGGAAAAATCAAAGCTTTAGTAACAACTGCCATTGCTTTTTATTCTAGTCTCTTAACCACGTTAGTTTCTAGAATCCTGACTCTAGAAGGCTCTTTCAGGTTCCAAAGGGGTTTAGCATATATGTGCTGGGTGCTGGATCCCACTGCTCCTTGTGCAAGTTTTGGGAAAAGCGACACTACTTGACCTCTCTTTTGTCACCACCTGTCTTGCCATGTTCCTGCCATCATTCATAGCTACTTCTAAGTGCTGAAAGTTTCGTTCTCCTAGTGCTTGTAGCATTTTGAGCCAACCTTAAATGGTCTAATAGTTTTGATAATTGTAGTCTCACTGAGCAATCTGACTCCCTCCAGGACCACAGGTGGTCCATGGTCCAGGTGACTTCCTAGCTTCCCACAGTTGTTCCCTTCACCCCAAACTAAGACTGCCTGCCAATTCACCTTCTTACTCTCTCAGCCTTGTTCTTTTTCATTCTAAGACAGGTTTACAGTCTCTTTTGCTGGACTCTGAGTCGTAAAGTCTCCATCATTTTTTCTTGAAGGACATTCTCATGAACCCAGAGTTCCTCAGGGAAGGTTTGCAGATTAAACTCCCCAGCATAGCCTAATTGCTAGATTACTGCTTTTCAAAAGGTGGTAGTTCTCAAAATTAAAAATTTGCAGCTGGGCAATCCTCACTCTACAAATATACATTTTAAAAAACTGTAGTATCTTTTTGAGCCCATTTCTCCTGAAATTTGGTTGAAATTGGCCTGAAAGATCAAATTAGGTTATACACGGAGGGCATGAAATTTTCATCGCTTCATTCCACTGGAAGTCAAGTGAAACACCGAAGTAGCTGATACTGAATCATCCTGAATTTCCAGCACTTAACAATGTATTTTTAATAACTGAAAGTTAGTGTTTTCTTTCCTCTAAAATAAATATATTTGTTTGGGGGACTGCTTTTTAATCAATTTCAGTGCATGGCTCTTAGATTAATCTTTTATACCAACACTTTTTTTTTTCTAAGAGAAAGAACAAGGAAGCTTTGTTTTTGTAATAAAACTACTAGAATTCAGACTAAGAATCTAACTTTAAATGGAGGTCAATGGAAGCTCCTACTTTTTAGCACCCTAGTTACGCAATAGCATTTGTGTGGGGCACCTGGGTGGCTTAGTCGGTTAAGCGTCTGACTTCGGCTCAGGTCACGATCTCGAGGTTTGTGAGTTCGAGCCCCATGTCAGACTCTGTGCTGACAGCTCAGAGCCTGAAGCCTGCTTCGGACTCTGTGTGTGTGTCTCTCTCTGCCGCTCCCCTACTCAATCTCTTCCCCTCTCTCTCAAAAATAAATATTAAATTTTTTTTAATTAAAAAAATCTTATGGTAAGTAAATAAATAGCTGATTTCATTAAAAAAATTTCACAGTAGCAAGTGAAATTAAATTTCCTCTTTTAATTCTTTAAATTTCAGTTTTCTTGATACGCCAAGATGGCTGCGAAGTGTTTGCCTGGAGAGCTCAATCTAACAGTGACAAAGGAAGATAGAAAACATGAGCTTAAAGGTAAAAATGCTAGGAAGTTAAAAGCTTACCTTCTACCTGGGTCACATGAATTCAGTCCATGTTTGTCACACTGGGTCAACAGCCTCTATGAATGTCCTTATATAGCATCGGGACTTTCAGAAAAAGCCAGAGACTCTCAAATTTCAAGAGGCATAAAAATATATTTCAAGTCAGTCCCTTTAATTATAAAAATGTTAGCCAAAGAAGAAAATATCCATGACTGAATTTTTAATTGAGTCTTAAAAAGTCCTTTCTACTTAAAAAAAAAAAGTCACAATAAAACATTTATGGAACTGTATAGAAGAAGTATGTCCAACATAATCCAAATTTCTTGATTTTAATGTTTGAATTCAAATCCAGCATACATTTAACTATCCATTTGCTTTCCAACAAACTAAAATTTAAAGGAAAAAATACATTTTCTCTTCCCAAATATAAGTGGCATAAAACTATATTTGGTTTCTTAAGTCAGAAGTATAAATGCCTTTAGCTAAAACCCAATAAAGAACACAGATAATGCAGACTCCTTTAAATTAAAACACATTACAGCATGTTTATATATATATATATATATATATGTGCATATATGCTGGATGAGTATATATAATTTGTAAAATGAAGTAAAATATGCACATTCTATTTATATAACCAAGGCCGAGGAATTTAAACGCCTAGATTATACAATACCTTGACAAAACTTTTTTTTTTTTTACCATATATCATAAAAGAATCCCTTGAAAGTAGCTACTAGATGAAACAACAAAAACTTTTATCCAACGTTTAGCCCTTTTTATGGACTTTCTTTTCTTCATGATCCTCTCACAAAAGGGAAATTATATATTTTTTCCAAATGTGAACACCAGACTTTCAAGCCATAGCATGCAGAACTTAGAAACCATTCATTTCTTCAACTCCTCCTGAGCACCTGCGTTGGTGGAGTCTTGGCCTCTAAGCTCCTCTGTTTCCCCCTTGAAAACAAACTCATCAGGCACTGGGTGATCCTGTACCCCGGATTTCACAGCATGAGCTGCATAGTTAAGACTGGTGTTTTCACTCCAATGCCAGTAACCTGAGAATGGGTTGTAGAGCATGCCTGCCACACTTTGAACTGACAGACCATCTGAAAATAAATAAATAAATAAATAAATAAATAAATAAATAAATAAATTCAGAAAGAATAGATTTAATAAGTATTTATCTTCCAAATGCCAAGACTCTAATGCAACTCTGTATTTAAAAAGGATTCCTGACTCAACGGGAAAAAATACACACAGATCATTCCTTACTGTAACACAGAACATAACTCTAAAGCAGACTGCTTGGGTTCAAATCCCAGCCTGGCACCTATTAGATGGTGATGCTGAGCAAGTCACTTAACCTTTCTGAATCTCGGTCTTCTCACATGGACAGAACATATATTCACAGAGCTGATGGAATTAGATGAGGTATGTGTATAAAGTAGCACAGTGCTCGGAATTTGGTAAGTACTTAATAAACATAAGCTGTTATTAGAAAACATCTGCCAAAAGTGATTGTTCCTATAAAGCATCTTAAAATACTTTTTCCTCCTGTTTTCAAAATACACTTACAGAAATCTTTAGAACTTCCTACATCACAGTGGACTGATAATAATACAAGTAAAATTGATTTTGATATACTGTTATGTGAAAACAAAACCCGAGACATACATGAGTTTAAGTACTCAAATGGGATACCAAATGCCAACTAAATATTCTTACTTGACAGGAATTCCACATGTAAATCACAAGCTCACAATGTGCAAAGCAGAGCTAAGCACTGCAAGGCGTACAAAAAGGACAGTCTTGCCTTCATAGGCCACACAGGGGCTTAAAAATACCCAAAGAACCGTAATATAAGGCATGCTGTAAGTATCAAAAAATACTCAAAATGTGACCAAGAAGTTCAAAGTATATCTGAGTATGGAAGAACCAGAAAAAATAACATGTAAGATAAGCTGATACACACAGGGCCTCAACAAGACAAACTAAGGATGTGTAAGTAATAGACATTTGTACCTGATCCTTCAACAACTGAGGACTAAGCAAGCCAAAAAGTATTCATTGATCATCTGTGATTTGCTTGGCCCTCGATTAGGTGTGCCCAGTAAGACAGAAGTGGTATCTAATACTTAATCCTAACTTCAAGGACTTTATGATCTGGTTAAGAGATGAAACCACCATCCAAGGAATAGTGGCCCATTTAATTAAGGGCTAGGTTGTGTGATTAATAATTATAGGTACATGAAAAGTTCAGTTAGGCCTTGAAAACTGGAAAAATTCTCAATACTTACTTGATTCCAGAATGCTCTCTAGCTTTTCAGGTGATACAAACTTCTCCCATGTATGAGTACCTTTTGGTACAATACCTGCAATTTGCTCTGCAAAAACAATTCCCAAGGCATAGGACAGCTGTGTTTTGTTGATTGTGGTAATGAATAAAGAACCACCAGGCTAAAAAAAAAAAAAAAAGTATGGACAGAAGTAACATTTTAGATGTCAGGAGTATCATTTAGGTAAAGGCTTGGCTTCCTCCACCTCCTCCTTCCTTCCAAATAATTTAAGTGCAGTTAAGATACATAAGTATAAAGTGTAAGTTACCAAAATACTTTTCTTTTTTCTTTTGGGAAACTCATTATTAAAGGCCGTCTACTACAGATGTACTCACTGGGTTTATGCAACCGTGCTTACAACTTCTTAAAACCACACTCCTGTGACACGTTTATAGTATACACTTTCTTTTATGCGTATCAAATATATTTATAATAAAAATATAGAAATGAGATCAGGCTACTCTTCCTTGTTACATGTCCACATTTACAGACTAACATATGTCAACACTGTTTTCTCTTTGGGTCCTGAGTCCGTCTGACTTGTTTGGTGCAGCATACAGCCCCGCTCTCGTGCAGGTAACGCCAAGGCCTCTGACAAAAATGTTAGCGATTAAGGTTCGAGAGTTTTTTGTTTTGTTTTGATTTTATTAGTGTAAAGAATACAAAGAGATCAATATAAGCACTTAGATGAATACAAACCATTTATGAGACTATTTAGTCTGCCATTTTTTAGCGGCTGTATATGGTGTTTCCTATATTTATTCCCACAAATGGCAAACAGTAATGTCTCCTTCCTATTTTACATATTCTCATTAGTCCGATGGGGATAAAGTCACAAAGGTTCCTTGCAAAATAATTATCTATACATATGTGTGCATACAGATATATAAGGAGAGAGAAAATATCTCAAATACCACCCCAAAACCAAAAAAAAGATGAGACCCTGAAATATTGCAATGTGCCTTTATATTAAAAACTGAAATGTAAGATATTAGATATATAAGATACTATTGTAACTTTTCTATCTAAAACTCTAATATTCTAAAATATCTTATTAAGAATCACTCATATATGGGGCTCCTGGGTGGCTCAGTTGGTTGAGCGTCTGACTTTGGCTCAGGTCATGTTCTCATGGCTCATGAGTTTGAGCCCTGCATCTGGCTCTGTGCTGACAGCTTGGAGCCTGCTTCAGATTCTGTCTGTCTCTCTCTCTCCCTCTGCCCCTCCCCTGCTCGTGCTCTGTATCTCTCTCTCTCTCAAAATAAATAAACATTAAAAAAAACTTAAAAAAAAAAAAGAATCACTTATATGTTAGGATGCCTGGGTGGCTCAGTTGGTTAAGCGTCTGACTCTTGATTTCACTTCAGATCATGATCTCATGGTTCGTGGGATTGAGCCCCACATCTGTGTTTACAGCACAGAGCCTGCTTGAGATTCTCTTTCTCCCTCTCTCTCTGCCCCTCCCCCGTTTGCCCTCTCTCTCCAAAAATAAATAAATTTTAAACAACAACAACAAAGAATCACTTACGTGTCAATTGTATCTCAGTAGAGCCATGGAAAAAAATCACTTATGAATATCTAGTCTGTGTCCTACAAAATCTTATTCTAAGGAAAAAGGGGTAAGCAATGGTCATTTTTTAAATAGGCTTTTTATTAATGCAAAAATTAGTTTTAAATTCCACAATGCCAGCATTCCTATTACGTGTCAAAGAATCTCCATTCACATATACTGACTGGTATATAACACAAAAAATAAGGAGTTTTGCTTGGAAGATAGAAGATAAGCCTAATAAAACTCATTCAAGAGGAAACACCAAGAAACTGTAACAGATTGAAGGAGACTAAGGAGACGCAGCAACTAAATGCAATGCAGAATCCTGGATTGGATCCTGAAGAGAAAAATGGCATTACCAGAAACACTAATGAAATTTAACAAGGTATGGGGGTGCATGGGTGGCTCAGTGTGTTGAGTGTCAGACTTCAACTCAGGTCATGATATCACCGTTCAAGCGTTCGAGCCCCGTGTCAGGCTCTGTGCTGACAGCTCAGAACCTGGAGCCTGCTTCTGATCTGTGGCTCCCTCTCTCTGCCCCACCCTCGCTCGCACTCTGTCTCTCGAAAATGAATAAACATTAAAAAAATTTTTTTTAACAAGGTCTGCAGTGCAGTTAATAGTATAATGTGAATGTTAATTCCTCAGCTTTGAGAAATAGGGCTAGGACTATGGTGAGTCAGGTGATGTGCCTAAGGAACAAAATCGAAGGAAGCACTCACTTTCTGGAGCGGGCAAGTGCAGGGCTGGCATGTAGGCATGGATGTCTCCTTCAGCTTTGTGCCCCTAGTTCCTGTCCTTACTATGAAATGTTAACAGGAGAAACTGGGGGACAGATATATGGGAACATTCTGTACAATCTTTGTAATCTTCTCTAAAACCAAACTTATTTAAAAAGGAGTATTTCTAAAAAGCTCTAATTACGTAAGAGCTAAGCATTTCGTTCTTTTAGATCTTGACCTTTAGGGTGTTACCTCTACATTAACAACAGAGTTAGAATAACAACACCAATAGCAACAATACTTTAGGAGATTTATTTTTAAAAAATTTGGAACCACCTCGAGAGGACTATGTCTGTGGCAAATTATGTAAATGTAACAATGTAATGAGAAGAACCAGACTTGGAATCAAAAAATTAAGTGACATTAAGCCCCACTTAAGTGCCTAGTGAACTTTGACATAAAGCCCAAGTGACCTCTGGATTCTTGAGGTAAGATGGTAGACTTGGAGGATCCTGAGCTCATCTCTTCCCACGAACACACCAAGGCAACAACTACATTAATGCACTTCATTCTGAAGCCTGGCAAAACAGCTCTTCCACAGCTAAAGCTATAGAGAAAAAGCCACATTGAGAAGGGTAGGAGGGGCAGAGATGTGGTAGGGAACGAAACCCTTGGCACGGTAACCTATAAATTGGAAGGGATATCACAGGCTCAGAGGTCTACCTTGAGAAGCAAGGGGATCAAGTCCCACCTTGGACACTCCTAGCCCCAGGGACCCACACTGACAAGATGAACCCCCATAATGTCTAGCTTTGAAATTCAGAGGGGTTTAACTCTGGGAGAGGCAAAAGTCTGTAGGAAACCAAGACTCTATTCTTAAAGGGCTAGCACAATACCTCAGCCGGGCCAACATCCAGCACATAGACAGCAGTTTGAGAAGTACCAATGTTATACATGAAGGAGATTTATTGACTAATTTTAGGGTATGTGCTGGAAAGGCAGGAATCTGCAGGAGCTTTCTTCAGCAATGGAAGTACTGGTGGGTGCCATTTTTCTCACCTTCCTTCAGCCTAGCTGGCCTGATACTTGTGGGAGCCAGTTCTGACACTCTCCATCTATCTTGCTAACACCACTCACCCTGCCCTGGCATTCCCCTGTGGACCTATCTGCCCTGGAAGGTGACCCTCCAAAGTGACTCCCACCCTGCCACACCCAAAGCTACTGCCCCACCACACCTAGTGGCACCACTCCTACCCTGGGGAGTGGATGGGCAGCCCCACATACCAGCATGTGGGCAGAAACTGCAGCTGAGCCACTCAGCCAGCGTGGCTGGGAAACTGCCCTGTATGCCAGTGTGCCTACGGAAGCCACAGCTGATCACTGCAGACAGCTAGGCTGAGGATCAACCCTGCCTACCAGAACTTGCAGAGTTATAGCCCAGTCACAACACAAGGGCGCACAAAGCCCATACAGGGGACACCCAGACAGTCCCAAACAAGATAAACCCAAGGATATCCACACCAAGACACATAATAATTAAAATGTCAAAAAATGAAGACATGCCAGAAGGGAGTGGCGTGATATATTCAAAGAGATGAAAAGAAAAAACCTACAATTAAGAATACTCTACCTGGCAAGGTTAATATTCAGAATTGAAAGACAGATAAAGAGTTTCCCAAACAAAAGTTAAAAGAAGTTCATCATCCCTAAACTGGCCTTCTAAGAAATGTTAAAGGGATATCTTTATGCAGAAAAGAAAAGGCCATAACTAGAAGTAAGAAAATTTTAAAAGGTAAAAAATTTCACTAGTAAAAGCAAATATATATATAGTAAAGGTAGTAGATTAAGCATTATAAAATTTAGTATAAAGGTTAAAAGACAAAAGTAGTGGGGCGCCTGGGTGGCTTGGTCGGTTAAGCGTCAGACTTTGGCTCAGGTCATGATCTCACGGGCCGTGAGTTCGAGCCCCACGTCGGGCTCTGTGCTGACAGCTCAGAGCCTGGAGCCTGTTTCAGATTCTGTGTCTCCCTCTCTCTCTGCCCCTCCCCTGTTCATGCTCTGTCTCTTTCTGTCTCAAAAATAAATAAACGTTTTTAAAAAAAAAAAGACAAAAGCAGTAAAATCAATTATATCTACAAAACTTAGTTAAGAAATACACAATATAAAAATATGTAAAATAAGGTGTCATAAAATGTAGAGGGGGTAGTAAAAATGTAGTGCTTTTAGAATGTGTTCAAACTTAAGTGACCATCAACTTAAAATAGACTTCTATATATGTAGAATGTTATATATGAACCTCCTAGTAATCAAAAACCAAAAATCTACAAGAGACACATGAAAAATAAAGAGAAAGGAATCCAAGCATAGCACTAAAGACAGTCATCAACCACAAGGACAGAAAGCAAGAGAAGAACAGAGAACTAAAAAAAAAAAAAAAAAACCTCAGAATACAATTAACATACTGTCATACCTATCAGTAATTTAAATGTAAATGAACTAAATGTTCCAGTCAAAAGACACAGAGTGATGAATGGATAAAAACACAAAACTTATCTATTTGCTGCTTCTAAGAGACTGGCTTCAGACCTAAAGAGCATAAAGGCCGAAAGTGAAGGGGTAGAAAAAGATAATCCATGCAAATGGAAGCAAAGAAAAAGAAAGCTGTAGCAATATATACATCAAACAATAGACTTTAGAACAAAGACTACAACAAGAGACAAAGGGCACTAATAATGATAAAGGAATCAATCTAACAAGAAAATGTAACAATTGTAAATATATACACAACCAACAAGAGAGGACCTAAACACATAAAGCAAATATTAACAGACATAAATGGAGAAATTGCCAGTAATATAATAGTAAGAGACTTTAATACCCATCCCACATACATCAATAGATAAGAGCATCCAGACAGAAAATCAATAAAGAAACAGCTCTTTTGATTTATACATTAGACCAGATAGACTTAATAGGGAGATACAGAACATTCATGTAAAAATAGCAGAATAGGGGCACCTGGGGTGGCTCAGGCAGTTGAGCGTCCAACTTTGGTCCAGGTCACGATCTTGTGGTTCATGAGTTCGAGCCCCGCATCAAGCTCTGTGCTTACAGCTCAGAGCCTGCAGCCTGCTTTGGATTCTGTGTCTCCTTCTCTCTCCGCCCCTCCCCTGCCCGTGCTCGCTCGCTCTCTCTCTCTCTCTCTCTCTCTCTCTCTCTCTCTTTCTCTCTCTCAAAAATAAATTTAAAAAAACATTAAAAAAAATTTTAATAGCAGAATATACATTCTTTTCAAGTGCACATGGAACATCTTCCAGGATAGATCTCCTCAGGCCACAAAACAAAAATCAATCAATTTAAGAAGACTGAAATCATATCATCTTTTTTGACCACAACAGAAATAAACTAAAAACACTGGAAAAAACACAAACACATAGAGGCTAAACAATATGCAACAAAACAACCCATGGGTCAATAAAAAAATCAGGGAGTAAACTTAAAAAAATACCTGGAGAGATATGAAAATGGAAACAAAATGGTTCAAAATCTTTGGGACACAGCAAAAGCTGTTCTAAGAGGGAAGTTTATGGCAATGACTGACTCTAAAGAAACAAGAAAAATCTTAAATAAAACAATCTAACCTTACACCTAAAGGAACCAGGAAAAGAATAAACAAAGCCCCAAGTTAATAGAAGGAAGAAAATAATAAAGATCAAAGCATAAAAACATGAAATAGAGACTAAAAAAAAAAAAAAAAGAAAAAGAAAATATCAATGAAACTTAAAGCTGGTTCTTTGAAAACACAAACAAAATTGATACACTTTTAGCCAGACTCATCAAGAAAAAAAGAGAGGATTCAAATAAATAAAATCAGAATGAAAGAAGAAAAGTTATAACTGGCACTACAGAAATGCAAAGGATTATAAGAACAACTATGAAAAATTCAGTGCCAACTAACTGGACAACCTAGTAGAAATGGGTAAATACCTAGAAGCACACAATCTTCCCAGCCTGAATCAGGAAGAAATAGAAAATCTGAACTGATCAATTACCAGTAACAAAATTGAATCAGTAATTTAAAAACTCCCAAGAAACAAAAGTCCAAGATCAGATAGCTTCATAAGTGAATTTTACCAAATATTTAAAGAGTTAAAGCCTATCCTTTTCAAAACTATTCCAAAAAATAGAAGAGGAATAAATGCTTCCAAATTTCTTGTATAAGGGCAACATGACCCTGATACCAAAACCAGACAAAAACACTGCAAGAAAATTACAGACCAACATCCTAATAACCAAATTCAATAATACTTTAAAAGGATCACTCACCATGATCAAGTGGCATTTATTTCAGAGATGCAAGAATGGTTCACTGTGTGCAAATGAACAAACATGATACAAGACATTAACAAAATGAAGAATGAAAATCATACGACCATCTCAATAGATGCAGAAAAAGCATTTGACAAAATTTAACATGTTTATGATAAAAATGTTCAACAAAGTGGGTATAGAGAAAACATATCTCAACAGAATAAATCCATATGTGAAAAACCCACAGCTAACATCACATTCAATGATGAAAAGCTGAAAGCTTTTCCTCTAACATAAGGAACAAGGCAAGGATGTCCACTCTTGTCACTTTTATCCAACGTAGTACTGGAAATCCTAGCTGTAGCAATCAGCCAAGGTAAAGAAATAAAAGGCATTCCAATTGGTAAGGAAGAAGTAAAACTGTTACTATTTGCAGATGACATGTTATATATAGAAAACCCTAGACTCCACCAAAAACTATTAGAGCTAACAAATGAATTCAGTAAAGTTACAGGATATAAAATTAATTTAGAGAAATTGGTTGCATTTCTATACACTAATAATGAACTAGCAGAAAGAGAAATCAACCTCATTTACAACGGGTTCAAAAAAGAATAAAATACCTAGGAATTAATTTAACCAAGGAAGCGAAAGACCTAAACTCTGAAAATTATAAGACAATGATGAAAGAAACTGAAGACAACACAAATAAATGGAAAGATACACCATGCTTACGGATGGGAAGAATTAATATTGTTAAAATGTCTACATTACACAAAGCAATCTATAGATTCAATGCAATCTCTACCAAATTCCAAAAGTATTGGTTAAAGAACTAGAAGAAATAATCCTAAAATTTGTATGAAACCTCAAAAGACCCCAAATCTTGAGAAATAATGAAGCTGGAGGTACACCATCCAAGATTTCAAATTATACCACAAACTACAGTAATTAAAATAATATGGTACTGGCACAAAAATATATCAACAGAACAGAATGGAGAACTCAAAAATAAATCCAAGCTTATATGGTCAATTAACCCACAACAAAGGAGGCAAGAACATACAATGGAAAATGGTGTTAGGAAAACTTGACAGCTATATGCAAAAGAGTGAAACTAGACCACGTTCTTACACCATACAAAAAAATAAACTCAAAATGGATTAAAGGCCTAAATCTAAGACCTGAAGCCATAAAACTCCTAAAAGAAAACATACGCAGCATGTTAAATAAAGAAAACATATGCAGCATGTTAAATAAAGCATCAGCTTTAGCAATATTTCTCTGGATTTGTTCTCTCAGGCAAGGGAAAGGAAAGCAAAAATAAACAATTGTGATTACATTAAACTAAAAAAAAAAGAAAACCATCAACAAAATAAAAAGGCAACATACTAAATGGGAGATGTTTGCAAATGATATAATTGATAAGGAGTTAATATCCAAAATATATAAAGAACTGCTACAACTCAACACCAAAAAAATCAATCCGATTGAAAAACAGTAGAAGACGTGGATAGGCATTTTTCCAAAGAAATATAGATGACCAACATGAAAAAGTGCTCAACATCACTAATCATCAGAGAAATACAAATCAAAACTCTAATTAGATATCATCTCACACCTGTAGGAATGACTAGTACCAAAAAGACAAGAAATAACAAGTGTTGATGAGAATATGGAGAGAAAAGAAACACTGTGCACTGGTGGTGGGAATGTTAATTAGTACAGCCACTATGAAAAACAATATGGAGGTTCTTTCAAAAAATTAAAATAGAAATGCCATAGAATCTAGCAATTCCACTTCTGGATATTTACCTGAAGAAAACAAACACGAATTTGAAACACATATGCACCCCTATATTTACTGCAGCATTATTTACAATAGCCAAGATATGGAAGCAACGTAGTGTCCATCAATACATGAATGGATAAAGAATACATTGTATACCATCAAGTATTACTCACGATAAAACAAAAATAAGATCTTGCTATTTGCAACAACACGGATAGACATAGAGGGAATTATGCTAAGTAAAATAAGTCAGACAGATAAAGACAAACACCATATGATTTAACTTACCTGTGAAATCTAAAAAACAAAACAAATGAACAAACAAAAACTAGAAACATACGCATAAATACAGATAACTGGGGATTGCCAGAAGAGAGACAGGTGGGAGACAGGCAAAATAGATGAAGGGGATTCAGAGATATAAATTTCCAGTCATAGAACAAGTAAGTCATGAAGATGAAAAGTACAGCATAGAGAAAACAGTAATACTATAATAACTTTTTATGGTGACAGATGGGAAGTACACTTATTGTGGTGAGCATTTCATAATGTATATAATTGCAAATCAATATGTTATATGCCTGAAACTAATACAATATTGTATGTCAACTATACCTAAATTAAAAAACCCAAAAGACCAAGTAAACTCTGATATCTCTCAAATATTGATCTCCTTTGGTCCAAGTTGGTCACACCAGTACCAATACCAGTACCTGCTTACTGGTCACACCAGTACCAGTACCTGCTTACCTTCCTCACCTGGTTGTAGGGAAAATCAATGAAATCATATATATGAAGTATTCTTTTATAAGCTAAAAACTGTTATATATATCACATACAGAGATACTTAAGAAATGCTAAGTCAACTTACACTACTAATGGTTTTTATTGATTTTTAAGTATTAATCCAAATCAATTTCTTAATAATTGTCATTCAATATCTTATTATTTTATTTTATTTTATTTTATTTTTTTAAGTTTATTTATTTTTCACAGAGAGAGAGAGGGCAAGCGTGAGCTAGGGAGGGGCAGAGAGAGAGGGAGACACAGAATCGGAAGCAGGCTCCAGGCTCTGAGCTATCAGCCCAGAGCCCGACGCGGGGCTCGAACTCACGAACCGTGAGATGATGACCTGAGCTGAAGTCGGACGCTTAACTGACTGAGCCACCCAGGCGCCCCTCATTCAGTATCTATCAGGTATTTAATCCGGATTATACCAATGGAAAACTACCACTTTAAATCTATTGTTTATAATTATAATGTTCAGCACCAACACTTCCCAAGATTCTTGGATATCAAGATACTGTATCTGGAAAACCCTGGTATTGAGTGCAAGCTGAGAAGCAGAAGTAACTGCAGCAGAGATGCTATCCCCTAATCTTAGCTTCCTGGTTTCACGTATTATGAAATATTTACTGCTATGAATACATACACACACTCAAAAAACAAACAAACAAGTAAAGTCTTACTAGTAAGTCTTACTTTTAACACTTGACAGCAGCACTGTATAAATGTTTCTAGATCAATCACATGCTCTACAACTTCAGAAGCTACAACAGCATCAAATGCTTCTGTTGTCTCTTCCACAATCTCTTCCAGGGAACATGCTCTGTACTCTATTCTCTTATCTAGGATTGGATCAAATGATTTATGGTGCTGTGCTGTCTTAATGTTCTCATCCACAGGATCGATTCCAGTAACTGAAGCTCCAAGCCGCCCTAGAGGCTAATTGGATAAAAAACTGTTATCCTCACGAAGAAAACAGAACACATGTTGGCAATAAAAAGCTTATCAAAAAGGAAACAAGATTAATCATGAGGGAATAATTATTGGAGACTGTTTATGGGTACATGGAAGTTCATTAGACCATTTTCTCTAGTTTGTATACATTTGACATTACCATAATAAGAAGCTTAAGAGTGAATAATAATCACAACAAAAAAACCTATGAAGAATTATTTGAGAATAGCGGGGAGCCGGGGAAAAGTTCTATTTTAACTCATTTTATTTTAGTAGGCTCCACACCCAATGTGGGGCTTGAACTCACAACCCTGAGATTAAGAGTTGTATGCTCTGTCGATTAAGCCAGCCAGGCACCCCTCTACAGATACAATTACAAGCACATAATACAGTATTAACATATTTAAAGTGCACAAAAAGTTATTGTGTTGATAGCAGACAACAAAATAGAGCTGCCTGGCATAAATATAAGTTAAAGCAAATATTTTTTAAAGGGAGTGAATGAGTATTCTTCCAAGTACTCTAAAGCACTTGAGAAGAGGAGAGAACCCCACAAGCAGGCAATACTCTTAGGTTTTGATACTGAAATAAATGCAAAGGAATAGCTTATCATTGCATTTAAACCAGTGGAAACTGCCTAATCTCTTAGAAGAGACAAAAAAATTATCAAAGCTATTTGAATGACCAGTGTCCAATTTTGTGCAAAAACAACAAAAAAACAACCAAAAAAATCCTCACTATAATTTTCTGAAATTTTTATATATATTTGTTAAGAAAGTAAAAAGCATGTATTAATGTTACAATGGTAAAAATATTAAGAACATTATGCATTTTGTTTTTTTTAACAAACAATACTATTTATTAAACAAATAAATGAGTCAGAAGCCTATTTTTTCTCAAAATCTTTCCCAGTTAAAAATGGCAGGAAAGTTGTAAATTACTTACTTCAGTTAATAATCCACCACCACAGCCAACATCAAGAATCTTCATCCCAGACAAAGGTTTGCCTGGCTGGTGATCAGCAACTGTTTTTAAAAGATTGTCTCTTTTTTTAAAATCCAAAACATATAAAAGAAAGTTATTAATTTTGTCAATAAAATCTTAAAAAAAATTTTTTTAATGTTTATTTATTTTTGAGAGAGGGACGCAGACAGAGTGCGAGCCAGGGAAGGGCAGAGAGCGGGAGACACAGAATTGGAAGCAGGCAGCACAGAGCCTGATACAGGGCTCAATTCATGAACTGTGAGATCATGACGCCCGCTGAAGTCTGACGCTTAACCCACTGAGCCACCTACGCAGCCCTGTCAATAAAATCCTAAAAGTGTACAATTTTCAAGGAAACATTAAACTCTTATTTTAAATGGATTATTGATTTTGGGGGGTAAAAAGACCTTTTATTTTCAGCATTAAATTACTTTTTTAATTATCAAAAGCAGTAATAATTATGAGCTGTTACTTTAGTAGTATTCTAAAGGAAAACTAAAAACAATTTAGTTTTTATCTGCTTGAAATAGGTCAACTGGGGCATCGAGGACCTACACTGTCAGTACTAACTAGACCCATTTCATGTCAGCAACAAATAGGCTATTTTATAGGGCTTAGACGTAACATACTGGTGATCGATATTTTCAGATTTTACCTATAGTCCCTTCTAAATTGATTCTCTTTTGATCTTCTAAGTTAGTAATGTTTTCATGATCATGTAAATAGGCATCCAAATCAAGTTAACTTAATTCTAAGATAATCATAGTAATACTTTACCACATTCAAAAACAGAAGCACACACACATACACCCACAAATATATACCTAACATACTGTAAACTAGACTTTTAAGTTGGACTATATATGAATTTTATTTATACTTTAATGAGGATACCTTAGAATATCTTTTTTGTCTTTTTTTTTTTTTTTTTTTTTTTAAAGAAGGCTCAACGTAGGGCTTAAATTTACAGCTCTGACATTAAGAGTTGCATGCTCTACTGAGCCAGCCAGGTGCCCCAGGATCTTTTATTGCTATTAACATTGACTGACTTATAAGAATAACCTACATAGTCGTTAAGTAGATAATATCAGAATGTTATACAGAGAGGATCAATTTCAAATGAAGTCCAACCCATTCTTCACAGATGGGCTAAAATGACTCCTTTATATTATAATTTAGATCATATCACTCCCCTTCAATGGCTTCCAATTATGCTCAGAATAAAATCTACATTTCTAACCATAACTTATACTTCCTTGGATAATCTGTTTTAGTGTGATGTCTAAATACAGACAGAGAATAGAGTTATTCTCAAATGGAATGTGCATCAGAATCACCTGAAAGGGTTGCTAAAACACAGACTGCCAACCCCCCAGGGCAGGAGGGCCAGGGCAAGACCTGAGGATTTTGTATTCCTCACAAGTTCCCAGGTAATACTTATGTTGCTAGTCCAGGGCCCACACCTTTAGAACCGTGGATCTAGCCTAACAAAATGATATTTCTACCTTTTTCTTAGTGTTTCAGTGATGCACTAATTCAGGGGTAATAGAAAGGTGATAATATATCCCTTTTGCTTCACTGAGTCTGGATGAACCAGCAAAAAACAATGAAGTTCCTTAACGGCAATCTGAGTCAGACATTCTGTGTCTATAACAGTGCCTTGCTCATACTGGGTGCTCAAAAAATTTCTTTAAAAATTTTTAAGTTTATTTATTTATTTTGAGAGAGAAAGAGAGGGTGGGAGGAGCGGGACAGAGAGAGAGGGAGAGAGATTGAGAATCCCAAGCAGGCTCTGCACTGTCGGCACAGAGCCCAATGCAGGGCTGGAGCCTGCAAACAGTGAGATCATGGCCTGAGCCAAAACCAAGAGTCTGACGATTAACTGACGGAGCCACCCAGGTGCCCCTAATAAATAAATAAATGGACAAAAAACCGAATTAACAATTCCTTGATAAATGGAGTCTGATTAACCCTTGTCTTTATCTCCCACAGAAAACTGTAAGTTTCTGAAGAACATGGATTATGTTTCAAATGATGAGTATCTTAGTAGAGTCCCCCAAGCTTTGTACAAGATAAGTTCTCAATAAATATTTGTTGAATTGAATTGTCACAGTAGTATATTCCCTTTATCAAGACTGCCTAGGGGCGCCTGGGTGGCTCATTCAGTTAAAAGTCTGACTTTGGCTCAGGTCATGATCTCGCCATCTGTGAGTTTGAGCCTGGCTTCAGGCTCTGTGCTGACAGCTCAGAGCCTTGAGACTGCTGCGGATTCTGTGTGCCCCCCACCCCCCCCGCCCCCGCCCTCGCCCCTCCACCAGTCATGCTCTGTTTCGCTCTCTCAAAAATAAATAAATGTTAAAAAAAAATTTTTTTTAAAAGACTGTCTAAACATCAAAGTCCGTATAAAATGACCTTGATACCATAGGATCCTAGTTCCTTTTCATAAGGATTTAATTCTAATTAACCTGAAATTGTCCAAAATGCTTCAAGTTAACTAATAAAAGCAGCCTAGATTTTAGGTAATGTTATTAGAAAATTAATGACTTCAAACAATGGACAATGAAAAGAATGTCTCCCTCCAATTTCCAAAGCAAACTTAAAATGGAGCATTTTGAACCTAAGTATAAACCAAGAGAAAAATAAACTAAGATACATATTTTAAAAATATGTATTTTATTTTAAAAATAAAATAAGATACATTATTGAAAAGAATTATATTTTAAAAGACTGAAGAGTTTCTGGAACATTACCTAATAAATGGCACCCTCAGGTCATTCATAGAATGAAGAGGTGCATATATTCCTTGTTCATCCCACCACCTGTGAGCCAGGGCCAGGAATGTTTTTACCTCACTGCTATCTACAGTGGTCCGAGAAGTACTGTACAGTCTTGTCCAAGGGTACCTAAGAGGTCAAAATAAAGAGCCAGGCAAAAATAGACATTTAAAACAATGTAACGGGATATATTATGTAGGCAGATGTTCTAATTTATAATTTATTAGATTTTAAATACACGTGTTGCTCATTTTTGATGCTTTAAAACCAAGTTTTCTTATAATCACGCTACAAAAAAATATATACATATTTATAAACACACACATATATACACATATATATTTATACACATATATATTCACAGATGAAACAAAGTTAATTTGCTTTCAAAGTAAATTACAACAAAAATGGAATGCTACAAAACTTGGCCTTCTAGGTCACATCTAACAGCAATGATGATAATAATAATATAAATAGGAATAGTAGTAACAGAAGTAGAAATAGTAATAGCAGTCATTTATTGTGCACTTACTAAATGCCAGGTACTATTTAAGAACTCCACATATGTCATATGTCATCTTATTTAACTGTCCTGGTAACTCTGTAAGGTAGATACTATTATTACCCCTCTTACACAGAAAAGAAAAGGGAGGCTCAGAGAGGTTAAGTCAGAGTAGAGCCAGGATCTGAACCCAAGCGCCCCCATCTTTCTTCATTTCTAGTGCTATCATCCTAGTCCAAGCTACTATCGTCTCTTGCTTGAACTATTTATTGTCCTAGCTGTCTGCTAGGAAGCTGCCTGCTTCCTACCTCACCCCCCCCCACCCCCACCAATCTGTTCTCTACAATGCATCCAGAGTGTACTGAAATATAAATACAATCATGCTATTTTTCCACTTAAAATGCTTCCATGGTTTCCCAGTGACATGAGGAAAAAAACTCAAAATCCTTAGCACAGTCCACAATGCTCTGAATTATTTGGTCCCCAATTTCTTCCCTCCCCAAACCCACTTTCCACTACTCTACTCATCCTCCCCATTCCAGCCGCATGGGCCTTCTCTCATTTCCTTGCAGGGACCCTACTTGCTCCATCCTCAGATACTTTGTATATGTTGTTCTCTCTGCCTGGACCATTCTTCTCACATTCCCTTCCCTCCTCTGCATACCTAATTAATTCCTTTTTATCCTTCAGATCTTAGTTTAGATGTAATGCTAAGAAGTCTTCCCTGACTCTCAAAACTGGGTCATATTTTAACCTCCATATAACTTTGTATTTCTTCATGGAGCTATGTGACAATTTGATTATGTCTCCTCACTAAGCACTACGAGGGCAAGACATGGACTGTCTCACTTACGATTTTATTCCTAGAGATTAGCACAGTTCCTAGAACACAGCTGGTACTCAGGAAACATCTGTCAAATGAATAATCTAATAAAAAAGGCCCAGGAAAGTATAGAATTCACCTAATTTTTTTTTTAATAAAATGGGGTCACACAGGGACTAAGTAGGGATCAGATACTCTACCACATTCCATGTCAAAGTATATAATAGGAAAACACTCCAGAAGTTCTTGGGTAAGAAAGAATAAGGTTGTTACATTAGAATAAGTAATGCCTTCCTTTCAAATTTTTACCATGTTTTTCTTCGCTACATAGAGAACATTCTATACTGATTACTTATGATACTTTTAAGAGTTAAATATCATGCTTCTTTAATACTGTCTTATGAATATTACCCTCTTTTTTCCATGCTTCATGAAATAATCAATGTCTAATCTATAATAGGTAACAGCATGTGGTTGGTCAGTTGACTACCAATGATTTCACATACACCCAATTTCAAAGGAGCTAGCTTATTTACAAGTAGGCCATGCACTTGGGAAACACAGTTCATATCTTAACTCTATGCAGTATTTTTCACAAGGTTAGAAATTGCTTTATAAAATACAAATACAGAAAGACATTCTTTGATTCAGTCTTACCACCTAGAAACTGTATAATTACCCACCTGATCATATTTATGTTGTACCCAAATCCTTCATGATTTGAAGCACTACATTATTTCTATCTTGTCACAAATGAGGAAGTAAAAAGTATGTCTCTAGGTAATACAGTCTTACATTAAAAATAAAAGCCATATTTGGGGCGCCTGGGTGGCGCAGTCGGTTGGGCGTCCGACTTCAGCCAGGTCACGATCTCGCGGTCCGTGAGTTCGAGCCCCGTGTCGGGCTCTGGGCTGATGGCTCGGAGCCTGGAGCCTGTTTCCGATTCTGTGTCTCCCTCTCTCTCTGCCCCTCCCCCGTTCATGCTCTGTCTCTCTCTGTCCCAAAAATAAATAAACGTTGAAAAAAAAAATTTTTTTTTAAAAATAAAAGCCATATTTAAATATGGATGAAAGGTATGCACTAGATGCATACTGTATTACAACTTTTCTATAGATTTGAAATTTTCCAAATTTAAAAGTTGTTGGAAAAATGAGAATATTTAAATAAATAAAAGATACCTTAATCGAACCATATACACTATTTCATACTAACAGTGTTTATTAAACACAATCAATGCTAAACTATTATTGTACATAATTATGTAAATTTTTGCCACAGGAATGAATAAACTTACCTGTAAATTTTTATTCTATTCAAGCAGGCAAAAGTCATTCTATAGGATTTGAACCACATGATTCTGTATTCACTGAAAACCCATGGTTTAGTCTGTGGAGTCCAACTGAACTGATTCTCTGAATAAACTGAAAATAAAAATTATTAAATAAGCTCTATGCCCAACGGGGGCTCAAACTCACAATCTCAAGATCAAGAGTCACAAGCTTTACCAACTCAGCCAGCCAGGCACCCCTGAAGATAAAAATTAAGTGTCTAGAGAAAGCATTTCACAGTATAAATCCCTGATGGGCAGGGATTACACAATTGATAAACACAACTGATTACAATTGATAAACAAAAGGGTTTTCCCCTTAATTTGGGGTTTTATTCTAAAACATAAAATAAAGTCTTGCATTCTGCCATCTAACTCTAATCAGAAATTTCTGAAATGTAAATTATCAAAAAAAGTAATGCATATGTAAAAGTTTTTCATGCCATTCGTTTCTGCACCAGCATTATGCTGCACAATTATAAAAACTCATATTCAAAACAAAACTGTGACCTTTTAAAACAAGGATAATATGAATTCAGTCAAAACTAGCTCAAATTCTGTCACGTTAGCTACATGAAATGGATTCATACATAGGCTGAATACCCTTTACAAAGGAAACACTGTGTGTGTGTGTGTGTGTGTGTGTGTGTGTACACATATCATCCTAAAATAATCACTCATACAGTCTATATGTTCAAACTTACATAGAGACCTGCTTTATGAACTAGTTACTCTGCTGCGAACATAACAGTTGTTCAATAAACATTTAGACAAAATAGACCTTAGAGCAAATTACTAGGGACATTATAAAGTTCACTCAAACGATATTTTGACAATGGTGCAAAAGCAGTTCAATGGAGAAAATAGTCTTTTCAATAAATGGGGTTGAAACAATTGGATATCATAGACCAAAAAAGAAAATTTAAACCTAAATCTCACTTCTTATACAAAAATGAATTTAAAATGGATCATTGATCTAAATGTAAAACCATAATACTTTTAAAAGAAACTATTGAAGATCTTCATGATTTAGGATTAGGCAGAGAGTTCTTACATCTGACACCAAAAGCCCAATCCATAATAGAAAATACTGATTAAACTGGACTGAAAATTTAAAACTTTTGCCTTGCAAAAGACTCTGTTAAGAAAACCAAAAGACAAATCACAGACGGGGAGAAAATATTTGCAAAACACATACCCCACAAAGAACTTGTATCTGGAATATGTAAGGATATTCTCTAAACTCAACAGTAAAACCCAACTCTCATAAAACAAACAAGAACAACAACAAACGAAGGAATCCAATTATATAATGGGTGTGGGTATACAAAGTGGGTATAGAAAGACACGAAGAGACATTTCATCAAAGAGAAGATACAGATGCAAATAAGCACATGAAGAGACATGAAGTATCAATCGCCATTAGAGGAATACAAATGAAGGCTACTACATGCCTATCATGTTGGCTAAAACTTAATCACCCTCGTATAACCAAGGCTGCACTGGGATATGAAGCAACTAGATCTCTTACATATTGCTAGTGGGAATGTAAAATGATACAGATACTGTGGAAAGCAGTTTAGCACTTTAACCTATTCAAGTTAAACATACACTTGTCATACAAACCAACAATTCCATTCTTGGACATTTATCCTGGAGAAGCGAAAACTTATGTCCACACAAAAACCTGTATGTAAATGTTCACAGCAGCTTTATTCATAATAGCTAAAAACTGGAAACACCAAAATATCCTATGATAGGTGAACTGCTAAAAAAACCGTGTTATACCCAGATCATGAAATACAAATCAGAAATCAAATCTGATACAAGAACTTGGGATAGATTTCAAGGGTATTTATTCAATGGGGGGGGGGGGGGCCCAATTTCAGAAGGTACATACTGTATGATTCTATTTATACAACACTCTTGAAATGGTAAAATTATAGTAATGGACAACAGATTAATGATTGCCAAGGGTTAAGGTCAGGGTAGGGTCTGACTACAAAGGAGTAGTATTAGATTTCTTTGTGATTATGAACAGTTCCATATTCTGATTGTAGTGATTAAACAAATCTATATATGTGGTAACACACACACACACACACACACACACACACACACACACACGTGCATGTAAATGTGGTAAAATCCAAATCAGGTCTATGGTTTAATAATAGTATCATACTAATGTCAATTTTATGGCTTTTACAATGTATTGTGGTTAGGTAAGATATTATCACTGAAGAATTGAATGAAGGGCATATTGAAATTCTCTGTACTATTTTTGCAACTTCTTGTCTTAGAATATTTCACAATAAAAAATAATTTTAAAATTAAGAAGCACAAAAGGGTATACTACAAAGTACCTCGCCTACCTTGCTTTTCCCACCTATCATGGTATCTTGAAGATTTCATAACAGAGCATAAAGAACTTCCTTTCTTCTTCTTTTTTTTTAAACATTTATTTTTGAGAGGGAGAGAGTGTGCACTAGTGGAGGAGGGGCAGAGAGACGGGAGGACAGAGGATGTGAAGTAAAGCAGACTCTGTGCTGAAACAGAGAGCCTGATGTGGGGCTCAAACTCATGAACTGTAAGATCATGACCTGAGCCAAAGTCAGAGGCTTAACCAAGTGAGCCCCCCAGGCACCCCTCTCTTTCTTTTAGAGCTGCATAGTAATCCATTATATGGTTACCTCATAGTTTATTTAAGCAGTTCCCTATTAATGCATATTTATTCAGATTATTTACAAGTTTTTGCTATTTCCAAAACAGAAGACTGAATTCCACAGATGGGGCGCCTGGGTGGCTCAGTCGGTTGAGCATCCAACTTCGGCTCAGGTCATGATCTTGCAGTTTGTGGGTTGGGCTCTGTGCTGACAGCTCAGAGCCTGGAGCCTGCTTCGGATTCTGTGTCTCCCTCTCTCTCTGCCCCCCCCCCCCCGCCCCCACTCACACTCTGTCTCTCTCTCCTTCAAAAATAAACATTAAAAAAAATTTTTAAAAAAAGATTGAATTCCACAGGTAATTTCATATATTTTAGAGAGTACTTGTAGGTAAAATCCCAAGAATCACTGTGTTAAATGGCATGTGCATTTATAAATTTGTAATTGCCACTCATAGATGTTGAACCAGTTTGCAACCCCATGGGTAATATCAGTTTCTAGCGCTGGCTTCCTTCCCCATACCAACAGCCCATGCAATGTATTATCAAATGTTTTCCTTTGTTAATCCAATAGGCGAAAAAGGTATCCCAGTGTTATTTGAATTTATCATGAATGAGGTTTAATGTCCCTTCTTAATTTAACGGTGCTATATCTGAATGTTTGTGTTCTCCCCAAATTCATTTGTTGAAATCCTAACCCCTAAAGTGATATTAGGAGATGGGGCCTTTGGGAGGTGATGAGGGCTCATAATGGAGTCTTCATACAAGACCCCAGAAAGCAAGCTTGCCCCTCCTACCATGTGAGGACACAGGAAGAAGGCTCCATCTAAGCACCAGGAAATGAGCTTTTACCAGACACCAGATCTTGGAATTCCCAGTCTCCAGAACTGTGAGAAATAAATTTCTGTTGTTTATAAATCATCCAGTCTGTGGTATTTTGTTATAGTAATCAAATGGACGAAGACAAATGGTCATTTATATTTCATGGTTTGTCTTATCATAGTCTCTGAATATTTTTCTCCTGAGCTTTTATGTTTTTTTTGTTTTTGTTTTTGTTTTTTTTTAATTTTGTTTTTTAATAGGATCTTCACAGTCTGGAACAAGGTCATTTCACCATTGTCAAAAAAAAAAGTTTGTGCTTCTAGGCCTTTCCTCATGTTATTCTCTGCCACCATTTCTATCCGTACTACCTTTTAAGACCCAGTTCAAATACCATCTCCTTTATGACTTTGGGTAGATAAATGAAACACTGTATTAGAGAATTATGTAAACTGTGATATGCATATAAGAATATATAAGGGGGCGCCTGGGTGGCGCAGTCAGTTAAGCGTCCGACTTCAGCCAGGTCACGATCTCGCGGTCCGTGAGTTCGAGCCCCGCGTCAGGCT
>NW_024412394.1:58310296-58488808 GCF_014898765.1 Herpailurus yagouaroundi
AAAAAAAAAAAAAAGAATATATAAGGTATGACTACGCAACTGAGCATCAGAGATTTTAACACAGTACCTGCTCTGTACTCAGTGATGACCCCTACCTCCCCTTCACCTCCCTTATTTCTGTAAAACTAGCCCCTTGGTCATCAGTATTGCCAGAATTCTCAAGAGCTATAAAAACCACCACATCACACCTGAAAGAAACTGAGTTTGTATTAATAATTAGAATCCTACCAATTCATTCTCTACTTTGAATCTGTGATCCTTCTGGTACTTGAGATTTTAAAGAAATGGAGGAAAACTTCATTTAATTCATTCAAAACATCATTTACCCAGAGCCTATAACATACTACACCGACAGTGTAAGACCTCTACTCTGCCAATATCTTAGTTCCAGTAATCATCACTTATTATCTGGATTACTCTTAAGGTCTCCTTGAGCCTAGTCTTGTCTGCCACCATCTCACTTTCTACCCATCTGCCAAGTGTTCTTTCTTAAACACAAGTCTGATTATATTGCTCTTTCAGTAATTTCCCACTGTCCTCAAGATAAAGTCAATCTCAGGAGGTTTACATGGCCTTTCATTGATTTGTCATGGCCTGAAAAGTCTGTCTCATCCCTTGCCACTCTCCACCCTCACCTCCAGCCCTCCTTTTCAAGGAACACTGCAGTTTCCCAGAAATCTCAAGATACTCAAGATGGTCCTTTGCCACTCCAACGACTTCTAAAATTGCCCAATTCCCTCAAGATAGTTTCCTAAATACCTTATTTAAAAAGTTTCCCTGATCCCAAATTATTAGATGGGATAATAATAGTAATCTAATATTACTATTAGATTATAGTAATCTATTAGTAATCTATTAGTAATTAGATAATAGTAATCTAATAATAGTATTAGATGCTCCTTTTATGTTCAGTCCCCAAATCTTAAAATATTTGTAATGTATTTTTCTGAAGTTCTGATTATAAAAGATGTTTACTGAAAAAATATATTCTGACAACATATAATGATAAAATGATAGATTACCACTTCCACCACAGATCACTAATTTTGATGTAGCTCTATTCTCTCTATATATAGTTCCATTTATATATCTCTAAGTTTATAATACATACTGATTTGTAACTTAACTTTCTTAACGCTATATCCTAAGCATTTTTCCAAGTGGACACACATTGATTTACATCAATTTTATTGGCTGCACCATTTTTCATTGTATTGGAGCACCAACTTATCAGGTCTATTGGTGGGCCTGGAAGTTTCCCGTTTTGCCCATTATATCCTAATCTTAGTTTTATTCTAACATTACTTAAAGAGACATCAGAGGTATCATTCATTTAAAAAAAAAAAAAAAAAATTCCCAGTGCATGGCACACTGTATGTGTTAAATGAGTTTCAGGTAAAGGGTAATAAACTTAACTTTCTGGTTAACACTGGAAGTTAAATAATCAAACGGTCTTCTACAATCATCAGTTTCAGTACGTTATTTTCTTGATCTTACTTGCCAATAAGGTTTGCTGAATTAACCAAAAAAAGTCATATGGCTGCCTTAAATTCTTTCTAAAAAAAAAAGGCAAGATACGTGCAAACAAAACAAAATACAACGCTATCAAGAATTATGAGACAGCAGAGCTGGTGTCTTCCCGCTGCGGCAAAGGAAGAAAACAAACGACCTTCAGACTCCAGCCAGCACGGAATGGTCGCCGGCTCTGGAGGCAAGGGCTCAACCAAAATGAAAACAAAGGTCACTGCCCACATGGCAGCGGCCCGGGGGCTGCGCCCTCTTTGGCCAGAACCACTAGTCCTCAGATAGTTTTCCCAACCTGTAGGAAGGGCAGGGCGAGAGCCCAGGCCGGACGTTCAACGGAGAGCGCAGGACCGAAAGTACCTTAGCGGTGTGACCCTGCACGGGGCTCAGCGACAACCCGCCGCCCTCTCCCGCGCCTGCGCAGAACAGCCTGCCCGCCCGGTGGGTTATGTGTGAGGGACCTCCACCCGGCCGACGGGGTTAAAGTGACACTCACCTGCTGACGTGATTAAGCGAGTACTCTCAGTCTGTGTGCCCCGGTACCTGGATATAACCACTCCTAAAAAACGATTCCCCGAGCAGCTTAGCTTGCGGCCTCCCCACATCGTGCGTGAAAGGATCCACCTCTTTTCCGGTCCCTCCCGCAAAAGATCCGCAACAGAAAGGTTCCGACCCACTCTCGCACTGTCTGGTGCCACTCTTAAAACCATGGTTGCATTAATGGGTGTTACATATACGTAGGACGATAGTTCCTCTTCACGCTCAACATCCAAATTGTGCACGCAATATAGTAAAACATTACGTGGTAATTATATAATAAAATAGTAAATGTTTCTATTATAAAAGAACTTCAAGTCTCTATTATGCCTATTTCTATATGACCACCTCAAACCTCATGGCTAAACATAGATGACACTACTTCGTACTATGTAAACTAGCTTTTATTCCCGTACAGCTTTATTTCATATTTAACAGAGGTCTCCCAAAGACATTTAGACGATTGTGTGCCACTGACCCTTAGAATCACAAAAGCATGGAAGCATTTCTTTCCTAACGGTGTAGAATTGCTTCCCCTTTCAAGGCCCTCAAATGTCACAGAGGGCTATAAGTCTAAATTGAAAATAGTTTCAAGTGACCTGACAATATTCTGGACAGGGCATACATTATATAGTAGGGCTATTAATCACCCGAGCTAGGCAAACTTCATTGAAAGCTAAAACGGTGAGCAGTAACACTTTACTTCCAAATGTACAAAAGCTCTTCCTTGAGTAAGAGCAATGACACATTTCCAAGGGGGGGGGGGGCCCCAATCATCGTACATTTTCAACAGGCAGGGTCAATTTGGTAAAGGATTCCTTGAATTAGTGAAATTTACTCAGAAATTTGCTCAGTAATAGTCTTTCACTTAAGGCTTCTTAATAAAATATTGACCTCTTCCTAAGAGTGGCTGCAGATTTCTCAGTTATGTCCTCTTCAGAGTTCCTCTCTCAGGACACATGACCAGCTCTCCAAATGACAGCACAAAGCTCTGGCACAAAAGAACATTTAGCATGTGTTATACTTGTTGGAATGACAGATACAAGGAAAAAGCAAAGTGCAAGTATGATTTTTAAAGTTTTAAAAGCTTTATTTAAATATGCTTTATTTGAATGTACCACTTCCTTGGGCTTCAGGCCCTTCCCCACTACCTTTTCAATTCAACAAAGGCAATCAGTGATTTGCCTTTAATACTGACAGGAAACAAAAACCTCTTGAATACCCACCAGTTTGGTCCAGGTAAGCAAAACTAGCTCATAGTACTTTTCTCTGCAAATACCGAAAAGCCTTTTCCAATGACACTTCAACCAGAGTTGTGCTGGAAAGACTAGCAATTGTAATGTGGTGTGTGGCCATTGCTGGAGGTATTTCCCAGACCACTGCTATGGTGTCTCACCCATGTGTTGTAAACCAGCATCTACAATTTATTTTACCATAAAAACTGAAAATTTACTTAATATTTTGAAATTCCATTTTATAAAAACTTCTCTCTTCCAAATTAAGTGTGAAGTACTACTCCTTTACATCTAATAACTTTATCCCTTTGAAATAATATGCATCAGCTCAAGAGTTTAACTGGTAAATATTCATATTTACACATAAATTGGTAACTCAGGATAATTTCCTCTTTACTTACATTACCATAATCAGAGTGTGGCAGATTTAATCTTTGTATATTTACAGGAAAACTCTAGAGCACATCTGGCAAATCTTTATGGTATAAAATGTAACTCCTCACACAGGAGTTATAAGGGTTAATAAAAAGCCTATTTTCTCATTCAGGATTAGACATTACAGCCAAATTCCACTTAAAACTGAAAAACTTTTAAGAGCTAGAAGTATTCAAGACCTTAAAAATAATCTAATCCCCCCCTTCTACAGTTGAAGAAATTGAAGCCCATTGTGTTTAAATGATTTGTCCAAAATAAATTAAGCAGCAGAGTCAGAACAATTCAACGGATCTAATAATATTTCCATCAAACCATGATTAGTACATTTTAGAAACTTCAACAAATGAAAATAGACTTTAATGTATATAAGAGAAGAAAAATCCGTTAAAATGTAAACGTTTCCAAGACAATATTACAGGAACTTTGGACCTCATACAATTCCTTTTTAAAAATTCCCACATAAAAGAAGAAATCTCACCTACTGATTAATTATACTTCATTTGTTTCTTTGAAGAAACAATGACTTAGACACTAAACAAAAAAAAAAAAAAAAAAAAAGAGACTATGTTTGGGAAGTTCACCTATTGTGTATTATACCATTAGAAACAGATGCTAAAACAAGACATTTTACAATGGCAGAAAACATATACACTGTGATTCCACACCAGTCTTTATTTATATTTTGGGGCCTTCATGAAACAAATCTTGTAATTACCTCTTCCAAGTTACATTTTATTCACTTGATGGTGTGGTTTACCCCGTTCCACAAAAACAAGTATGATTAATACACTAGAAATACTTTAAGAGAACCTCAAGACAGTTTTATTAACCAATTCAGACCAATGATTGTCTCAAAAATTGAAACTGATTTTGTGGTGGTGTCATTTTAGATTTCATAACCAAATTATGTATCTAGTTAACTTATGTGTGTTAGCATTCATATCCCAAATCATGGAAGCCCTATTTTATAAAATCTTACCACTAAGGTAAACATATTTCATTATATGTCAGTGAAGTGATGAATTCCCTAAATTATCCATAAAAATCTGAAAAACCTAAGTATCTAATTATAACACTGATGTATCTACTAATAATCACATATATCATTAGTGTGTTTTAAAAAATATCTACAGATTTAAATAAGAAGCTTGCATATTATGGCAGAGTAATAAAACTGTCAAATACTATTTTTGGCTCTAATCATTTATCTTGCCCAAAAATGTGCATATCATAGCCAACAGAACTTTTCTGTAGAATTTTATTTTGAAAATATTATTTCACCTGAAGATTGATCTAAAAAACATTTTAAGATAGGAAAATGTTATACAACTTATCTATTACAAATTAATCTGATAATTAATTCTGCAATTAGGTACACTGTGTTAGCTCACCTACATAAAAAATATTGCACATTTTCATTTTGTCTCCACATGTGACTGATGTCTAAACTATATAGAATTCCAAACTATTAAAAGTTATTCTGTGAAATATCAACTTTATAAATATCAGAACTAAATGCACTGTAAAACAACCATTTTGGTAAACATGCATTTATTCACAGTTGATTTATTTCCTCTAGATAAATGCATAACTGCTCAAAATTATTTAAGAACCTATGTAGAGGTACAAGAGCACACTTACAAATCTATTTCTACCTTCATTTTGAAGAAACACTGATCATGGCAAAACTCTGGCTTATTTTAAAATGAACTATTGCTGGTAAGAAGGCATACTTTAAAACTTTCCTGTGACCTGCACCTGCTCTTTTCTTTTTAAATTAAAATTTAAAAGCATTTGTTTTCAGAGAAGTATCTATTGTTGCAAAACTGAATAATCACATAAAACAGACCCTGAAAGCAGTTGAGCATTTAAATGCCTGCAGAGCCTCATTTTACTTGTAAGTTATGACTGTCTTAAATAGCTAGACCACTCACTGATCATAATTGTTAAGAAATTGACAAAACCAGACCATTTTAATGTTATGAAATTGACACAAACCTGCATAATACAGCATTCCTCCACTGAGTTGAGGTCATATTTTAAAAATATAAATAAATATATTGGATTGTGAGTCTTATTTCTGTAGTAACCCAGTGTTTAAAATATGCTTCTAAAACAGAAGTGGATAACTGCAGAATAGAGTTCCAGACTTGACTATGAGGGTCAAACACAACTGTTTCTTATGTGCACTGGCTTGATTGATTCCAGCAATTTCACTGTACAGAAGTAAACCATACTTTATACACAGAGAATATATTACTCAAAAATCCTCAAAATAGGAAGAAAAGTTTAGAAACCTGTCAAATGTTTCCAAATGAAAAGTAAAGATCTATTTTTGGCCCTCTTCCACACCCTTAAAAGTTGGAATTTGACAAAAAAATCCATGGGTACAGTTTACAAACTTTGACAAACTATTAAGTTAAAACCATTTTCTTTGGGGGAGATGAGAGGAAGTACCTTTAAAACCTGTTATACAAAATTCCAGCTGCCTTTTTATAAAAGTACGTTCCTTAGATTAAAATCATAAAATTAAGGTGCAAGAGGTTAACAAAAATGAACTGAAGAGCTTTATTGACATCACAGTACATTCAAGAATAATTTTAAGAACATTACAGCTGAAAGAGAATGGCATGTTTATAGTCTTATTAAGCACTATTTTTTGAAAAAAATGTAATACAAAGAAATCCTATTAAGTAACTTGGAGCAGCATTTGGAAAAAGTACACCTATTTACAGATTAAAAAAAAAAAAAAAAAAAAGATTCTGGTTTCACCTACACAGCCACAATGTGCCTCTATAATGAGACAAGCCCTTAAAACTCATGGAATTTTTTAAACATCATGGCATCCTTGCCACATCATTCCTCAGCGTTTACGACGGGGAGGGGTTGTTGATCTGGAAAAAAAAAAGGGAAAAGACAAATTTAAAAATAAAAATGTATTTTAAACTAAAGAATCTGCAATTTTTAAATAAATATTATTATATAGGATTTCTAAAGTTACTTAAGACTATGATCATTTATCAAGTACCAAACTGAGTTTATTAAAGAGAGAGAGAGAAAGGACACTTTCAACTTTGAATAAATTCAGTCAAATTTTTTTAAAAATCAGACAAAATACTTTAAAAAGTATACTACCTTGATCGGGACTTAGACTTGTGTTTGCGGCTTGCCTTCTTACCAGACCTTTGAGATTTCTCCATGGATCGCGATCGACTATGTTTAGGCTTCTTAGCCTTCTTTTCTTTGCTACTTCCTGGAGATTCAGAACTGCTCCTTCCACTAGAATCAGAGCCTGAATGTTTTTTACTATCTTTGGTAGTACTTTTCTTACTATCCTGTCTAGAATCATGTCGGATGATTTTAACAGATATAGAACCACTCCTAGAGAATGTTCTTTCGCTTTCTCGTTTCCTTTTTAACCTATCATCCTGACTACTGAACTTAAAATCTTTTTCTTCCCTTTTTTGTTTCTCTTTTCTCTTATCCTGTTCACGTTCCCTTTCTTTGTCTTTCTTTTTCCTATCTTTATCTATACTTCGGCTCCTCTCCTTTTTTCTCTCCTGTTCTTTAGCCTCACCTTTATGCTTATGACTGCTCCCACTAAGATTTCCACGTTGATCGTCAATTTTACGCCTATCTCGACTCCTACTGCGACTGGACCGATTAGTTCGCCTATCCCTTGAGCGACTTCTACTTCTACGTCTCTCTCGAGAAGGACTCCGATTTCTTCGTCTTTCTCTCTCAATGCTATTTCTATTAGATCTTCTCCTATCTCTAATCTTGACTCTAGCCCTATTGCTCTCTATTTTAATTCTGCGAGAGTAACTTCTACTTCTACTCCGTCTAGCTTTAATTGTTGGAGATCTACTCCTGCTATGTCTCTTTTTCCTTTTAGGAGAAGAAGACCGAGAAGAAGTGCGACTACTACCTGAGCTAGAACTGTATGAAGAGCTAGAGACAGTACTACTAGTACTACTAGTTCTGCTATTGCTACTGGAACTACCACTACTAGAACTTCCTGATCTACTCCTTCCTTGTTTCTCTTTTTCTTTATGCTCTTTTTTTGGTTCTAAAACTGACGTAGTTTCATTTGGAGTTCTTTTCTTTTCATTAACCACATCACCGTCTGCTTCTCTTGCTTCTAGTAGTGATAAACTATTTTGCTCTTTATGGATAAATTCATTCATTTCTTTTGTAACCCTTTCTGTTTGTTGCTTTTCTTCTGAAAGAGAAAAAGAAAAAATACTATGAAAAGTCAAATGTATGACCAAAAAATCCCTAAACTATCAAATTTCAAGCTATCAAATGGTAACAGTAGAACAGGATTGTTTAACAGAAACAGAAATACAAGCCACGTTAAGTATTCAAACTTTTCTAGTGGCTACATTAAGAAAATAAAAACAGATGAACTTAATTTCAATAGTTTATTAACCCAAAATATTAAAAATATCATTTCAAATATATATACATACATATATATGTGTATATATATGTATATAAAATCTTTCAAATCTAGTCTATTTTATACCTATAGCATACTTAAACTTGGTATATTTCAAGTGTTCAATAGCCACCTATAGGGTTATCTATGCTCCTGGACAATACAAGAAAAGAGTGTCAAAGTGGAAAGGTACATGTGAAGCAACTGGAAAAGATTTCCTATTTGTCTCAAAAGGCAACTTAAAGGTTAAGTAATTTACAGGAAATTTTCGACTGCTAACTCTTTTTTTTTTTTTTTTTAATTTTTTTTTTTAACGTTTTATTTATTTTTGGGACAGAGAGAGACAGAGCATGAACGGGTGAGGGGCAGAGAGAGAGGGAGACACAGAATCGGAAACAGGCTCCAGGCTCTGAGCCATCAGTCCAGAGCCTGACGCGGGGCTCGAACTCACGGACCGTGAGATCGTGACCTGGCTGAAGTCGGACGCTTAACCGACTGCGCCACCCAGGCGCCCCTCGACTGCTAACTCTTAATAATTTCCTTGTCCAAGTATGATTTTTCCAAAAAATTCAAAACACTCTTTCAGCATTCCTAATACCATTATGTAAACTATAAAAAACTACAGTCATGGATAGTATTTTACATTTGAAAACTTCTATAAAGGGGCGCCTGGGTGGCTCAGTTGGTTGAGCTTCCGTCTTTGGCTTAGGTCAGGATCTTGCAGCTCGTGGGTTCGAGCCCCACGTCAGGCTCTATGCTGACAGCTCAGAGCCTGGAGCCTGTTTCATATTCTGTGTCTCCCTCTCTGTCTGCCCCTCCCGGGCTCACACTCTGTCTTTCAAAAATAAATAAATGTTTAAAAAAAAAACTTTCTGTATAAAGTCCTCTATTTCCTTAAATATGCTAGCTACGCATTAAATATTCTAACTACAAATTACTTTTCAATAGTTTTACAAATACATTTCCGCCATTTCAAAAGTCTTCTTTTTCATTTTGAAAACTTTAGAAAGAAAAAATACATTAAATGACAACTTACAGCTATTGAAATTAATGTCTTACAAAACAAGACAAAGTTCACCTTTTACATATTTTGAATACCACGATTAATTTTAAGTTTCATAAAAACTGCAAATAAGCCAAAAACCTTAGTTTTAGTCACATCACATGTTATCTATATTCTAACCTCAAGTCTACCTTCAATATTGTTAGGTGGGTTAAAAAATAAAAAGAAATACAAATAAAACTGGACAAAAATTAAGTGAGTCTAAAAGATATACCTTCCATCTGTTTATCATGTAACAGCTGCTGTTCTTTTTCTTTTCTCCAAAAAGCTTCCTGTTTTTGCCGGATTCGGTGCCGTAACTCCTCATCATCAGTGTCAGATGACTCAGAGCCTCTGTCACTCCTCTCATCTTCACTGTCTCCTGATCCATAACCACCCAGTCCACCTGTGTACATAAAGTTCAGTCTATCATATGGAAAAATTATTCTAGACACTAAAAAATTTTTAAGGTCTGAGAAGAAAGCTAATTTTTTTCATTGCCTTTTCTTGGAAGAATATGCTTATTCGGGGTGGGGAGGAGTATAATTCCAATTCGTAAGGGAGTTCGTAGAACCCTCATGAAAATTGACAGTATCTCATTCTTTCTGAAATATTTGTATTTCTCACCATAAAGGAACCGTGATAACAGTTCTGTTTTACTGTCCATACTAACCAACAAAACCATTTAACAGGGCACTAATAGAGCCTCACTAAAGCACAGTCAATTCAACTACCAATGATCCTGAAAATATTTCTAAAATTAATTCTTTCATTGTTCAAAGCTCAGAAATCCCAGGTAGTATGCAAAGTATTTTTTCCCTAAAGAAATTAGAATACTGTAATTCTCACTGGTACAGAAATGGTAATATGCTAAAACTACTCCCCACCCTGAAGTGATCTAAATAGTAATTAATCATTAACAAAATCACATGGGCATTTGGCTCTACCCATTTCTGTTGATCCCCACAAAGATTAATTTGAAATGATGTGGAAAAGGCAAGTTCAAGCTTTTATATACTTGAGAATATATCATGCAAAGAGCAAATTACGAACACATCATTACTATTACACTATTATAAGATAAACTCTTTCCTCTATGTTAAAACTCAACTTGCTACAACACAATCTAAATGAAAGTCCCCTATTAACAGCATTAGTGGATAGGTTCTTCCCTAAGGCATGTATGCAATCATTTTGAAAGTGAGCTTAAATATAATCAGGGCTAAGTAATGAACTACTACAACTGGCCCCAATAAACTATGAATTAGTCACATTTATAATAATTCCTGTGAATGCTTTAGTCAAAAAAAAAAAAAAAAAAAAGGCAAACCTTTAGAGACCGAAATAACCCTAAAATCTAGGTTTATAAACTGAGTAGGAATAGTACAGTTTCAAAACAGAACATGTAGAGAGACATGGTAAGTGTGATTTTCCCTTTAAGGCCCTCTCACAAATAAGGAAAACACTTACCGAGTCCAGTGAGGGAAGCCAGTGCACTGGACTGTGCCAGCTGTTTTGCAGGAGCTTTGTATCACATCAACAACAGGAACAACATGTTAACACAAATAGCCACGATTTCATAGTCATGAGAGTCTATGGTATTGTTAAATCTACTACTATTGCTGCTTTTTGGGGAGAGAAGAAACATTAAAAACATAACATTCATTTTAAACCAGTAGCATGTCTGGCCTTGAAATTATAATGCTGAAGTGAGCTGAAATTGTTTTATAATGATGAAAAATACTGACCAGTACATCAGTATTTTTATTTTTGAGGTATGGTCCCTAATTTAAATTTTGCTTTCAGTATATTTTTTAAGTGTTACCAAGAATATGGGGGGTGGGGATGGGTGAATCTCTTGCTTCTGTAAGAATTTTAAGTGGTAAACTGTGAAAACTGAAGGGTCACAATTCATTAGTGAAACTAAACTACACTAAAAGTTATACACCAAATACTACGGTATCTATTAAAAAAAAAAATCAGGTGAAATAAATTGAACATCAAGAATTTTCCACTATACATTTCATCAAAAAATAGCATAATTGCTCATTTGTGCTCAAGCAAGTTGGATAAAAGGAAAAATACTTCTACAGTTTTAATATGATGTCCTACAAATCTAACCTTTCCCAGAGAGTTAAAAACATGCAAGAAGAAAATATTTCAAATATCTGCTAGAATTCAGCAGGGACAACCAAAAAAAGTCCAAAAGAGCCACCAAAACCAAAATATTCCCAGAAAAACAAAACCAAGAACACCCACAATATACCTTTCGTTGCTTTCCGGTGTGCATCTTTGGCTACGTAATAAATTTCTTCATCTGTGACATCCAGTAGAATTTCAGTCAGAAGCATTTTTGTCAGCAACATCTACAGAAGGATATTTTATATATTTATATATATTGTTCCTAATTTAATTTTTATAGTTACTAACGCTGTTTGATATTTTCAAAAACAATTAACAGGCAAAGCCATTTTATAAAACATTTTTAAACAAGAGATCATATCATTCCAAGGAACTGAGTATCTTGAAAATTACTCTAAAATACAAAAACTTTGAAAATTTCAAAATCATGAAATAAAGTATGAATTTCCCTGTATAATAAAGAAATTGAATTCTAATTCTATACACAAAATATTTTTAAAAGGCCCCTATCAATAAAAATTTCCATAGATGCTTTAAGTTGAAAGGAGGATGCCTTCATTTAATAACAGTATTAGTAAGCAGCACAACACTAGTTAAATTACCTAGGAACTTACGTTAACCCTCGGCTCAAGGTGAAATTTAAGGGGAAGGAAAAGATAGCTATTCCACTCTGTTAGATCAAGTCCTTTTTTTCTTGACTACTGAAATATAGAGTACAAGTGACTTGAAATAAAAGCTGGATTCTAGCACTAGTTTGGCTACCAGCAAGTGTTTGAAATGTACACCAACTATTAGTTCTTCAGCCTCTCAGGGCTCCAGATTACTCATCTGCTAACGAAAGTACACTAGATCAGCATCTTCTACACACATTCCAAAGATCACTGGTCTTTAAATAGAAGAAATGCAACATATTATATTCCCAATCTCAGAAAATGACAGTACACATTATAGATATTTAAGGCTTTAAGTCTTTCAATGAAGAAATATGTTTAACTGTATTCAACTCAGTGCTTCCTAAACTTATTTTTCTATGAAGTCTTTTAATGTTTCTAAGTATTCAAAAGACATACCTTAGAAAATAATAAATCAATAAATGCTCTCTTGGGTCTCATATAGTAAAGCACTGTTTATTTACAACACCGGTATTAGGAAACATGCTTAATAACTGCTGCATAAGCAGCGATTTCCTATTATAAATTGTAGACATTATTACCTAGCATCTCTATATATCAATATACATTTTGCAATTGTTTCATGAGTTCACAGTTTAAATGTTTAAAACAGTCAACTAATAGTTTAGAAATTCTGAACAAAACAAATCCTGTAACAAAATGTTCTATGTCAATTATACTTCAGTAAAAAATATTTTTTTAATCCTGTACATGGTAAGAAATTTAACATTCTACCATTTGATACTCTTTCTCTTCTTCAGTCATCTCTGGTTCACTGTGCTCTTCCTGAGGAACTGGAGATGGACTTCTGGTGACTTTTCCACTACTTGCAGCCTCAACATTTTCAGTGTCTTCATCTTCCTCATCACTATCCTAGAAGAAGTAATAGTATGGGTAGCCCAAATTCATGCTTATAATGTAAAATCATTATCTTACACATTCTATTTTAAAACCATAAAGTCTATGAAACAGGTATATAAAAATAAAATCTCTCTCTAAATTACATTACAAATTTGTACTGTAGATTTCATTTAGTAGTATAAAGTGTCACCTGAAAGGAAATATAAGATTACAAGCTAGCTTAGGAATATCAATTATTTTTCAAAATTTTTTAAAAGCTTATTTATTTATTTTTGAAAGCAAGAGGGAGCAAGAGAGAGAAGCACAGAGAGAGAGAGACAGGGAGGGAGGGATGGGGGAGGGAGAAGGAGGGGGCAGAGACAGCGAGAGAGCGACAGAGAGAGAGAGAGAGAGAGAGAGAGAGAATGAATCCCAAGCAGGCTCCACACCATTTGTGCAGAGCCCAACCCAGGGCTCAATCCCACAACCTGAGCCAAAATCAAGAATCGGATGCTTAACTGACTGAGCCACCCAGGCACCCCTCAATTTTTTTTGCCTTAGTCAATTCTGACTTATTTTATAAATAACCAAAATTAATATCATACCAAGACTGACCCAATTAATATCCATTATCTATCATGGTCTTGAAATAAGTAGCTTGTAGAACTTTGGATAAATAAACCACATTTATATTATTCAATGTTACTTTTATATAGCTACAAATTTAAGCTTGTTTACCTAAAATCATGTCACTTAAAATTAAAGATCTGTGTCAGTTTCCAGATCTTAGCTGGCCTTGAAACTTAGCAAACTGTGTTTTGCTACAAAATGGACAGATAAGAAATGAGATGTAGGAAATGCATCATTTCCTACTTCAGATGTAGGAAATGCCAGAGTTCGTCTCTGCTTCTGGCTATAGGTTTTCAGTATCCAGATGGCACACCTTAAAAAGGGGCTTCTTCAGGCAAAGAAGTATCCTAGAGTTACCCTTAAAAATCCTACTAAGTAAAAGATAAGGTGATCATTGAAACACTACTATGGAAAGACTATCTGAACCAGGGGAAGAATACATGTAACACAAGCCCAAAAGCATTTGGGAGAAGAGGGAAGATAATCTCCAAACACTTTTTTTGACACCTAAACCTATCAAATCTGGAAATCCACTATTTCATGTTAAAAGTTAATAATTACATTTAAAAAAAAAAAGGCGGGGCGCCTGGGTGGCGCAGTCGGTTAAGCGTCCGACTTCAGCCAGGTCACGATCTCGCGGTCCGTGAGTTCGAGCCCCGCGTCGGGCTCTGGGCTGATGGCTCAGAGCCTGGAGCCTGTTTCCGATTCTGTGTCTCCCTCTCTCTCTGCCCCTCCCCCGTTCATGCTCTGTCTCTCTCTGTCCCAAAAATAAATAAACGTTGAAAAAAAAAATTAAAAAAAAAAAAAAAAAAAGGCAAACTATTATGACAGTCTTTTGGTTCTTATCTTCATAATACCCACAACAAAAACACATCTTTGGCATGGTGCTTTTGTGAAACACTGAAAGTATTATAGCATATGAAATTTAAGCTAAACCAATGTCTACTTGAATCTAGTTACCCTGCTGTCCCCTTGTGATTTATTTCTGAAGCATAAAATGGCCTTGGGAGACAGACCAATTTCCAGAAATGCATACCAGCCAGTACTATGGCTATCATGTCAGCTGAGAGCACATTACTGCTAAATTTAAAAATCCTAAGCCACTCACACCATCTAACTGATGAAGGTTTAAAGATTTAACTTAATTACTTTCAGCGTGCATGTCAGAAACTATGAAAGTTATTCATCTGGTATAAACATATACTTAAATATTCAAAAAAGGCAGATTTCCTTCTCCCTTGCCATTTTAACTTAGTTTCATTTTATAATCCACCACTAGGGAATCAGCTGCGCTGCAACAAGAGAATATGGATTTGTTTCTAAAGGTAAGACCTATCTAGCAGCCTAATGAGTAATTTCTCTCTGGAAAGAACTGTTTTATAAACCCACTGCCCCCTTTTTCTCCTTACTCTACCCTCAATAACAACATCTATAAAAACATAACCCTCAGGGCACCTGGGTGGCTCAGTTGGTTAAGCATCCGACTTCGGCTCAGGTCATGATCTCGTGGTCTGTGAGTGTGAGCCCCTTGTCAGGCTCTGTGCTGACAGCTCAAAGCCTGGAGCCTGTTTCTGATTCTGTGTCTCCCTCTCTCTCTGCCCCTACCCCGCTCATGCTGACTCTCTCTCTCTCTCAAAAATAAACATTAAAAAAAAATTAAAAAACAAAAACCATAATCCTCAAAATATTTACTGAAAGTAATCTCAAGAATATTATTCTAATACTTTTTTATAACTAAATTACTTGTTTATTTCAATAATTTTCACATTCAAATCACATGGGAGTTCCATGTCAAGTGACTCTAACACTTACAAATTTACTTCTCTGAGGTAAACGAGGGCCATCTCCTCCTTCAGCATCTTCTGTGGCCTTCTTTTCTTTTTTGGACAATTGTGAACGTTGTTGTTCCATTCTTTCTTTCTCCAACTTCTTCTGCTTTTCACGTTCCATTTTTTCAAGACCTTCTCGAATCCAAGCTGGAAGAGTCCTGCGTTTTACTGCATCTGTTTCACATGGAAAACAAATGTAGGAATTCCTTATTCTTGAATTTCTACCAACTTTGTGAGTAAATGAAATAAAAGAATTCTGGTGCCATTTGAGTGCTTATAACTATCATTCTTCAGTAAGACAGTGATAAGGCAACCCAGTAACCATTATGCTTCTCTTTAAGATCATTTTTAAGAGCAGCAGTGAATATGGTCTTTTTTGTTTTTTAAAGTAGGCTCCACGCCCCACGTGGGGCTTAAACTCACAACCGCGAGATCGAGAGTCACATAGTCTACCAACTGAGCCAGCCAGGCCCTTTGTGAACATTGTCTTAATGTTTATAACAAGCCAGGACACTACGAAAGCACATTAAACTATCATCTCACTTAATTCTAAAAAAAAAAAAAAAAAAAAAAAAATCACTACTATTATTCAATCTCTTTTACAAATAAGAAACCTCAAGTTCAAAAAGCTTAATGATGTATTCAAAATTAAAAAGCCAGTAGTAGTGATGTGGGCTAATTCCAAGCCAAACTTTTATACTACACTGCTTCTTAAAATATAAAAACAGAACAGAGTCAAACAAAAGCACAAGTCTATTTTTCACAATGAGAATTCATGTGAAGAACTATGATTCCGTAAGTTAAAAAAGAAGTTAGAATCTTCCTATCATGTCTACTTTGTGATAAAAAGGAAAGACTTAAATGTTCTGGTATATTAAGTATTGGATTTGGATTTCTAGATACAAAGTTTAAGTTTACAACATGTCATTAGACATAAATTAGTTATACTATATTAAAAGTTTAAATCTTCAAGGGCGCCTGGATGGCTCATTCGGTAGAATGTACAACTCTTGATCTCGTGGTTGTGAGTTTAAGCCCCACGTTTAAGCACTAGGCGTCCAACTCCTGATTTCGGCTCAGATCACAATCTCATCTCATGGTTGTGGGATCAAGCCCCATGTCAGGCTCCGTGCTGGGCATGGAGCCTGGTTAAGATTCTCTCCGTCTCTCCCTCTCCCAGGCTCACATTCTCTCTCTCTCTCATAAAAAGAAAAAAAAAAAGAAAAAGGAAAAAAATTATATCTTCTGCCAAAATATTTCTGGCAAGTGAAATAACCAAAGGAAAATTAATCTGGCAGCAGCACATCAGATTAGAGAGTGGAAAGAGACCAGAGACAGAGAACAATTAAGAGGTTTTAAAAGGGGGAACTGTTCATATACTGGCATAATGTACCAAATTGCCAACACCGAAGAAAATATCAAAATGCAACAGCTATGATAAATTTATTATTCATCACAAAATCTGTAGTTTCAGATAATGGTTTATTTTTTAAAAATTATTCAGAACTTTTCATATTTTAGACCATCAACTTTTTTGTAATGTTAAGGGTTATGACTATAAAATGATAGGATTTTAAACTATCAATTCCTAACACATCAGAAGTGTCAGAACAATTTAAGAAAACAAGATATCCTTTATACATGATCAAGAAATCATGCCAATTGTGGTCACTAAACTTAAATAGCTACCAATTTGTGGAGGCTCCTGCTTCACAGGAAGTGCAATAGGTGAACGCTGCCGATCCCTGAATGATGATGGCCTTTCTCTTCGATTCTGGGGAGGTGCTGGAGGTCCTGGAGGTCCTGGTTGCCAATAAGGAGGATGAAATCCACCTTGCGGTGGACCAAAAGCAGCCCCATGCTGAAAGAGTATTGCAGTTTATTTTTCTTCACATTAATACAATATACTCTCTGGGACACACGTGTGTTATGAACTGGGACAGTAGAAATCCATGTGTGCAGCAAATCCAAGAATTCCATGGTTCTAATATCCACCGATATTTCTGTAGCCCCAAGAACCTAGGCTTACTTTTCTTAAGGAAGATAAAGATGTTCTGCCTATGTAAATGCAAAGAGTCATCTAAAATTCAGCTAATACACTATTTTCAATAAATATAGAAAAAGATATATATATGACCTTTTATAAAATAATCCTTCTACTACCATGAAATCAAATGTCAGTTTTTGTATAACTAGAAAATACAGGATTTTTTTTAATCAATTCCAACTTATTTCTTATGAACTTTAGTTGTTTCTATAATCTTGCAAGAAATATTATCTATTTTAAACAAAATAAAAGTTATGGAATCATTAAATATTTTTTTGCAATTTTCCTATTTTCAGAGGCTTTTCTAATAAGCCCATTGCCAACAGAACTCTGTCTTGTTAGCATGGGGGTTTATCAAGATAATGGGGTGTAAGTAGAAGCTCCCTGCCACTACATTTCTTCAAAACCAAAACCAAACAAACATTGTCATATCTGTATACCAAGTACGAGTATACACAGTAAGTATCTGAATACATATGAATGAGGATTACTGTCTCAAGGTGCATACTGTTTACAATTTATGTCCATTATTCATACAAGTAGTGAAATAATGTCTGAGTTTTTTCAAAATTTTAAATCATGATAGCTCAGTTTATAAGGTAACAACTACAATCAGTTATTTCAAAATGATTATCTAGCACTATAATTTGAGGGTGGACCCTTGGCAGAGTGACTAGAGAAAATAAAGCCCCACATAATGATACTATTTCCCATAGAGTTCTATGTCCCTAGGAATGAATTAGATGCTACAAAGGAAATTATGTACAATTTCATTAACATGTCATGTCAGAATGGAAAAAAAATGACAACACTAGAAAAAGTCATAATTCTATATAGCAGAAGGAAAAAGTCATAATTCTATCTAGCAGAAGGAACTGCATTTAGGAAGATGATCTATGTTCTTCATGTATTTTATTCATGTCTTATCCATGATCTATTATTGACAAATAATGTATTCAACTACTGTGCATTTTCTAAACTTTATTCAACATTTAAATATACCATTTTGAAATTATAAATTAGAAAACAAAACATCATATAGCTATTGCACTTACACATTTTTTTTATCCAAATTTTTCCCTAACGATCCTTTATATCATTCTCCTAAGCATATCAGACACCAGAAAAAAAAATCTAATGATTTTAATACTCAAAAATTGAGAATTTTTCTGAGACATAATATGTGCTTATCTGTACAAGACTGAAAAGTGAAACACAGATCTTAGGTACTCTTGATGAGACACTTCCAAAGAATGGATTACGTGCACATCTACAATATTAAAGCAACAAAATATCTTTCACCTGATAGTCAAACTGGTTCACTGGCCCCACTGCAAAATTATCGGGTGGTCCACCAAAGTTGTGATTGTTCTGGTTAAATATATGCCTGTTGTCAGGGGCAAATTCCCCACTGTCCTGACTGTTGCTGTCTTCGGAAGGAGGAACAATGTCCATTGGGCCTGGTGTTGGTGGCATCCATGGCTGATCTGGAGGGGGGTGTGGGGGCTGCTGATGCATTCCCCATTCTATTTAGGATTTAGGCATAAAAACATTCAACAGGGGGTTATAACAACATCACAAATTTTTAAGATCTCAAGAAAGATTTTTCAGCAAAGAAACAGATTTAAAAATTTATGACTTCTTGGGTCAAATTCCTCTTGTATATCTTAAAAATAAGCAATTAATTAAACTAGTAAATAATTCAAATGAACTAACTCCACTCTAATTCATATCCTAAACATATAGAAATCAAATGCCCAAAATTATTTTTAATAATGTAACAAAATCCAAAGCATTTTTTTTGTTGACTTTTTCTATTTCTGTCCAGTAACAATACCATAAAAAATAACACCTTGAGATTTTATATATAATATCTTTCTTGCATGAACACATTTATCCTCACAACATCCCTGTGAGGTAGGGAGAAATCAGGTATTATCTTTGCCAATTTCAGGAGGGAAAACTGAGGCACACAGAGGTTAATCACCTGCCCAGGTCACAAAGAAAACCAGTAGAATAAAGTTGGGGAGTGGGAATGCCAGGGTGAGTCATTTATGAACTAGAACTTGGGAACCAAAACATTTTCAAACTTGGGGAAATTTGGTGTAGCTTCAAGAAAACTAGAAATAAACTACCTCAGAGTATCAAAGATTAGAATATTCATTATTCTGTTAAAAGTGATGTTAGAGGATTACTTCCTGAGTTTTCCATTCTTACACTGAGAACAATAATAAGTATTAATAGGGAAAGAGAGATTAAAACTTCACCATCAGCATACTCAAATGTAAGATTCCTCTATAAATATTTTCAAGTGACTATTCAAAATAATAACACAAGACATGGAAAACTGAATTAGCATCAAGAAATCTAAATCATACTATGAAGTAAAAAAGCAAATGAACAAACAAAAAAATAAAACATATAAAAACTTATGGAAGATCTTCACTATCTGGAAAAAAAAAAGGAAAGAAAAAGATGGGTGGATGGTAGGGGCAGAGTATATTTGACAGACTAATTTGTCACTTAGTGACACAATATTTCTTTAATTAGAGGCTAGACATGTTTTGCTCTGCCAGTGCTGCTTCTGAAAAGGCCAGAGGTTGCAACAGAGAGACATAGAATGCTCTCTTCCCTAGATGCCAAGTGAGGTTTCCAGTGTTCCCAGCCCCTGTCAGCCTAGGAATGAAGAACCAAGAAAAGAATCAAACTGAGTGCCACAATGCTAGCAGATTGAGTACAGAATAATTTTAACCACAAAATTTCAAGGTCAAATCTAAATGAAACTGCCTATTCTTTAAGGAGCATCAATTTCAAGAAGTCATAAAACTAAGCAAATTAAACAATTTATTTAATCCTCATTTTATTTTAAAAATAGTCCTAAAATCCAGATAACATGAAACAACAAACCTGGTTGCCACATTCTGTTAAAGTTTGAATCCCCTTGAAAACTCCCATGATTGTTTGGACCAGATTCCATTGTAGACATATCTTGTCCATTTGGCATCATTCCTGGTGGTTGTTCTACCATACTTTGCTGCCCTGAAGCTTCTCTTTGAGCAATCCAAGCTTGAGCCAATGCAGCCCAGTCAATCTGACCTAACATAATTGAACACAGCAGAAGTTACCATTCAGAATGTAAGACCTAAAAGAATAGTGCCTCTATGTAAAACTAGCATCTCAGTTGTTCCTTACTAGAGTTTTTAAATATTACAGATTTTAAATATTAAATTGGTTATGGCTGAAAGGATGCTTAGAAAACAACCCACATTCAGGTTACAAAATAATAGAAGACTTCTGGAAAACAATGCCACAAAATCACTCTTAACTGGCTTCTAATATTAACTCATAAGAAATGTATCCCCTGTACCTTAGTTTACGGAGTCTTTTAAAAGTCTTCTTTCCTTCGTTTTGTTTGTTTTTTTTTTTTAATTACTATAAAAACAAATGATCAAACTCACGAATTTCTTCCTCAAACATATCCTATCCAGGCCCACAGTGGATCCTGTAGACTTAGGATGAATACAACTATCTATCTCTGCTCATCCTCACAGTCACCCTTTAGCTAAGGCTCCCTTCTCTAGTCAAAATACATCTTCTTAGCAACTTCTTAGCCATTCTTTACTCAAAATGTATTGCCTCACTATCTTAAAGGTCCTCTTCCTTCTCCAATATCTATGCTTAACATTTTAAGATCTAATATTATTAATAAAGGAAACAAAGTAGAATAAAACAGTTTTTCACATTGCAGTAAAGATTAAATAGGTATTCTCATACATTTTGGTGGAAACATAGGCTGGCATAAACCATGTGGAGCTGAACCTGGGCAGTGTGTATCCAAAACTTTTCAAATGTGCTGACAGTGGTATAACCTAGTTCCTGGATTTTTTTTCTTCAGAAAATAACTGGACATGTAACAATGCAATGATATGTATACAAAATTATGATAATTATTTCAAAAAGTACAAAGCTACAATCAATCATCCAAAAGTGATTTACTAATTTACAGTACTATAACAGAATGTTATGTAGCTATTAAAAAAAGAAATAGAATCAGATTAACCCAGTAAAGGCAGGACAGTGGAAGAGGTCTTATCAATGAAGCAAAACTGGCCATGAGTTAACAACTATGAAAGCTAAGTAATAAAAAGGGGCTCCCTCACTCTTTTCCACACCCATATATGCTTGAAATATTCCATAATAAAAAGAAAAATTTAAATGATATATATAGCATACCTTCAGTTGACTATGAGCTACGTAATGAACAACAGAAGTATGCTTTACTTAAGCAACACATTTAAGGAAGATTTTCCTCTTTCTTTAGAAAAATAAGAACTAAATCAGTTTTAAAAATGTAAAATCTTCATAAAGCTTTCTACTCTTTGAGGAAGTCTTCTAAAGAAAAATTCATTCCCTAATATGTACGCTATGGCAGTATTATTTATGAGACAAGATTATATTTTGGTCATAAAATGATCCAATAAACCAATTCCAATTCCATTTGCCTTAATCCCATCACCTATCTCCAACTCATCTCGATCTCCCCTTTCCCAATTTCCAAATTCAACTGATTTCCTTACTTGGATCTTGCTGGTGCTGGAACGACTGCATCCACTGTTGTTGGTTCAAGGGCCATTGCTGCCAAGGCTGTCCTCCTTGATCCCACATCCTGACTTTTTAAAATATATTTGATTTTCTATCTTCAACAAAATAAACAATTTAAAAATGAGAATCACAGTTAATTTTAAAAGCTCACACATCAGAAATTATTATATGATGATACATTTATGTGATCAGAGCTCTAAAATTCTGGTCAGTAGTTTACCAAAGGGAAGTGGAATTTTTAGATTGGCAAGCAAGAGTATAAAATTTAAATTTTTTTTTAATTTTTTTTTTTAACATTTATTTATTTTTGAGACAGAGAGACAGAGAGCATGAACAGGGGAGGGTCAGAGGAAGAGGGAGACATAGAATCTGAAACAGGCTTCAGGCTATGAGCTGTCAGCACAGAGCTTGACACAGGGCTCGAACCCACAGACCGCGAGATCATGACCTGAGCCGAAGTCGGACGCTTAACCGACTGAGCCACCCAGGCGCCCCAAGAGTATAAAATTTAATGTTAATGGTGGCAAGCATGGCTCTAATCAACTCAGCTCAACAAGATGGGAAAAATATCTATCTTTTCCCAATACAGACCTCTAGAAATACAGTTATTTATTTTAAAGATTATACGAAGGGCCGCCTGGGTGGCTTAGTTGGTTAAGTGTCTGACTCTTGGTTTCGGCTCAGGTCGTGATCTCAGTCTGTAGGATCAAGCCCTGCATATGGTGCTGCACTGACAGGGGGGGCCTGCTTGGGATTCTCTCTCCCCCACTCTGCCTTCCTCCACACACCCAGACGCTCTTTCTCTCAAAAAATAAATAAATAAAACATAAAAAAATAATAAAGATTATAAGAAAAAAAGTGATTTAATCTCTTCCCAACCAAAACTCCCTAAAATGGGTAACCAAACAGCTCTAGCTGTTGAAGGAAAACTCTTCCTTATAATTAGAGCTAATGAACACAGAAGTAGAATAAATTCAGAAAATTACTATATTGCCAAACCTAATGAAACAACTGATTCAGGAAATCTGACAAGTTGATGGGAAGTCACAAATTCAAAGGTTGCTCAAATACCACCCCTACAGACTATTAGTTGCCTCTTCATGAGACACATTATTATATCCCCAAATCACTCTGAATATTTTCTCCAAAAATGTTTAACGGAGTCCAACTGAGCTTTTGGATCTAATTCTACTATAAAGAAATTAAAGGGAACAAAAGAATGACATAAACAGTATCAAAAGAAACAACTTGACAAATCCAGAAAGTCAGATAGGTCTACAAGAGCAGATTTCTTAACATTTAAATACCATGGAAAAGAAAGGGAGAGCACATACGTGTTAATAACTGTTAAATCTACGTGATGTGTGGGGCAGGGGGTGGGGGTCATCACACTAGTCTACTAGTCTACTTTTCTCTAAACTAATTTAAAAACTTTCATAATAAAAAGTTTAAAATTCCTACAAGTCTAATACAGCTGTACTTTATCCAACACTGACATACAACCCCTTTTAAGAACCATTGATATGCATGGCAAACAGGATGTGTTTCTTCATTTTTGTACCCTAAGGCTTAGCATAGAGGCATTAAATAAATTTTTACTAACTGAATTTTTCTAGAATGACCCTTTCCTCTATTCTAAAAACAAAACAAAAGCAAGCCTTAGCACTGCGGGATCAAAAAAAAACTAAGAAAGCCAGATAAGAAGGAAGTAAGAGACACCCACTCAAATAGGACAACTAGCTGTTACAATTCAGTCTCTTAAAAGAGTTTGCAGCATTCCCACAATGTCATATAGTTCTATCAATGTCAGATCCTGACCTTTCAAGTAAAGAACACTGTAAATTAGAAAAGATGCATTCCTTTGTTACCTTGATTTCCTTACAGTCAAGTGCACTTGACTTCTAGTCACCGAATACAGTCTATAATATGGCATCATTAGAATATGCTAAATAGCACCACACCTGAGGCCAACAACAGACTTGAGTATCAATTCCAAGCTGCATATGCTTCTTTTTCTAATCTCTTCAGATTTTCTTTCCTCTCTTTTTCAACTATACCTTTAAACACTTTAAAAGTTAAATGACTTATTAGAATCCTTTACAACTTTAATTAAAAGGTAACAAATAAATAAAGAGGAACCCCCCAGAAGAAATACCAACTGCTATTTTGACTAACCTCAGAGGTTCACCTTCTGTTTAAAATTTGGGTTGATTCAGACTACAGCTTGGAAGCATAGCAGCAAGATTACTTATGCCCTGAGGGGGGAAAAAAAAGAGTATATGTTTACTCTTAGATTATGAAGAGTTACTAGAATTAATAAAATTCTAGAGATGCAACATAAAAGTGTGATCATCTCTAAATTAATTTGGAGCTTTTCCTCCCATTAACTTTATAATGAGAAACTACCATTTTAAAGTTAAGGGAAATAGGTACATCACAAATGACAAAGCAAAGCTTTTTAAAATTTTTTCCCTTTCAAATAAATATCTTTTTATTTACTTGAACAATTCATTAGTATAAAATAATGTCAAACAATTTAGGGACTGTCATATATGTTGAGAAAAAAGGAAACATTTGAAAAGCTCTCATTCACCTGACATTAACTTAAATGGCACAAGTAACAAGATGCATTAATTTAGGTTTTTCTATAGAATTCTAAGTTTAAAATTAACACCAGCAAGGTGAAAACAATTTGTCCCTCAAATGTTTTCATTTTATTCCCATTAGATCAACAGCTTTTTAAAGTTGATAGAAAGTCAAATCTATTCACCTTTTTATCTCCCATAAGGGACAGGACAGCCTTTTGCATACATCAGTCTCTAAATACCAACTGCAAAAATGAATAGTCTCTAGCTCCTTCTAATACAGCAAAGCTGTTGTATTTATGAGAACCAAAAAACTGTTGTAAGCATGGCTTGCTGTGTTTTCCAAAGCTGTAAATGGTATATCAAAACTCAATGCACAGATTTTTCTGTCATAGGTTATAAACTCATACAATGTAGGCATCATAACTAGCTCTATATACTCACTACTAGAGTTGCAAATAGATGTGCCCTTAAACCACTTTCATGATGAAAATGATCCGTACTGACTCCCAACCATCATTTCCAATACACAGATTTACTTCTCTAGAAATCAAAGTTGCTTTCACTTACTCATGTTTAATGGTTGTCATAAACAACTTTTCAGTTCTCCTTTTAAGGCCAGTAACCTGGATTTCAGAGCACAAGCTCTTTTCATGATGCCCACCTAAACCACTCACCAGCTGTATGAACATGGGCAAATTAACCACTAATTCTTGGTTTTCACATCTGTAAAATGGAGGACATAAATAAGTGTTCACCTCATTGAGGATTAAATGAGAAACACATGAAAACTCAGCAAGGGTGCCTGGGTGGCTCAGTTGGTTAAGTGTCCAACTTTGGCTCAGGTCATGATCTTGCGGTTTAGGGGTTTGAGCCCCGCATCAGACTCTGCTGACAGCTCAGAGCCTGGAGCCTGCTTCAGATTGTGTCTCCCCCTCTCTCTGTCCCTCCCCACCTAGTGCTTGCTCGCTCGTGCTCTCTCTCTCTCTGTCTCAAAAATAAACAAATATTAAAGAAAACTCAGCAAAGCAGTCTTCAAAAAGTAGAGCTTAATACCACCATCAACACTTTCTCAGTATATCAGTATCATTTCTGAGAGCACTCCTCAAGTTTACAATTGGGGGCAGGCAAAGGGGTTGGCAACCAAGCCAAGCCATTTCTACTCAACTCTTTTCTTCTTTGAAAGTAACCTGAGGTATCTTCGGAAAAAAATTTTTTTTCAAAAAAAATCTTCTTGTCCCTCCCTCTCACAATATCATTGAGTGAAGCTTTAAAAAAGAAAAAAAGGAACTTCAGGAGTTTTCCCATGCACAAAAAGTTTTTACTTGCATATTTTCAAGAGTTTGATTTGTATTACTTGTAGCCATTTGTATTTGTTAAAACCAGCCACTTCTACTTTTACTATGTTTTCCAAAGCTTCTTGCCCCCAAAGATTTTATGGAAGCTACTATTCAAATACAGTGTTTGATACACTTAGGCTTAGAAAAATACAGAGATGTGAAATTGTGAGAAGCAGAACAGCATAAAAATACAGCAAAGAAAGTGACAATAAAAGTCAAGGAATTAAGTTAGGAGGTATTTGATAAAATGCTTCAATGAAATCTGCAGTTGAAAAACTTGGCTGCAGAAGAGGAGTATTGAACGAGGGGGTGGGTAAAACACCAAAAGGTTAGTTGTTTTGGAAGACAATTTAGCATTACCGTATTTTATCAAAATACCAGCAATTCCACGACTTAAACCATGGATGAGTATACTCACCATGTAACCCCAGCCCCTGCAGCATGTTTGTAACAGTGAACATCTGCTTTTACTGTCACTCAAAGGGCAATGGGTGAAATACAAGAGAACCATACAGTGGACTGCTATTCAGCCATTACAATGAGTAAGATAGACTTTTATATGCTGACATATATTGATACACAAATTATATTAAGCAGTGAAACAAATTATGTGATACAACATGAATAATGATGCTGCTTGAGGTTTTTTCTTATTAAGAATGAAATTTAGGGGCGCCTGGGTGGCGCAGTCGGTTAAGCGTCCGACTTCAGCCAGGTCACGATCTCGCGGTCCGTGAGTTCAAGCCCCGCGTCAGGCTCTGGGCTGATGGCTCGGAGCCTGTTTCCGATTCTGTGTCTCCCTCTCTCTCTGCCCCTCCCCCGTTCATGCTCTGTCTCTCTCTGTCCCAAAAATAAATAAAAAACGTTGAAAAAAAAATTAAAAAAAAAAAAAAAAAGAAATTTAGTATAGAAAATCCCTAAATTACAAAAATGCTTAAAAACTAGTAGGCTCTGGGAAGTGAAAATAGATCAGGAAATTCTGATTGTCTTATATCTGTGTTCTTTGAATTATTTTACCATAGTGTGTGTTTTTAAAAATACATATATAGATTTTTAAAAGATACAAAAAAAAAAAAAATCAAAGGAAGCTGATCAGCACAGTCCATAATGACAGCTATATATAGGCAATAAGCACTACACATGTAATAGAACTGTGAGACTTTGGGCAAATTACCTGACCTCTGTCTCATTTTCTTATGAAGGATTTGGGAGTAAATTTCTATAATCTAGTCCAAAAAGGGTTTCTCCAGTCATGAGAATAAAATTTAGAGTTACACTGAATTTTGTAAAGGGACAGATTTTAAGAAAAGACTTAGTATACTCAAATATCTAATGTAAACTTTTATATATGTTTCAGCATCTGGCACAATGCTTGATAAAGGGTTTCATTAATTATCTGATTAAAGAACAAGATTATAAGTGATTTGATGGCAAGGATTTAGAAACCCCACACTTTCTTCATTTTCACCATAAAATCTTCTTTACTAACTAATCAACATAACAAATGAAAAATCTAGAAAACATAAAGAATATGAAGGTACATATGGCAATAATAAAAAAAGATGTCCTATACTTTCAGTATGGTTCAATGAAACAACACTGCCTTATACCATTAAAAATGACATTTACAGATTGGTTTAACAACGATTTGGAAAATACTGATAACTGTTAAAGATGAGTGATAAGTACACTAGAGTTCACTAGACTCTACTTTTGCACTGTTTGAAGATTTCCATGATGATAACCTAAAGATGATGCGGTGTACATGTTATAGAGACTTACAATGAATTTTCGCTTTTTTTTTTCATGGCTCGTACAAGATCTTTTGAGGGCAGTCTTACAATTACATGAATTCTCCATAGTGCTTTGCCCATATTAAGTTGTGAAATTACTTTACTCATTCACTGAAATTCCTTATCAAGTAAAAACACTAATATTCAAGGATGAAAAGAACATTCTAACACTGCTACTCTGATCTGATAACATCAAAAGCCAATTCGAATTTATTTGCCCTTCCTTTAGCCTTAATTTTAAAGATCCTTAGGCTCAACTTCTCAGATTTGGAAAATATGATTATAGATCTCAGGCTGCAAGCCTTTCCCTTCATGGGGCTAAATTACCTGCTATTTCCTTGTCAACAATTGGGATTTAGGAAAAACAGAAAGATCAATAACAACGGTTTGCCATCAGAGCATCCAAGTTATCACATATGGCTGGAAAAATCTAGTTTATGACCATGACCAGTGTTACAGATTGAAAGATTATGTTTTAGTCCTATCCTCACTCCCATAAACTATCAATGTGACCTTATCTGGAAATAGGATAGCTGCAGATGTATTCAAGATGTGAGGTCATACTGGCTTAATGTAGGTCCTAATCCAATGACTGGTGTTTTTATTAGAGACACAGATGCGACCACAGAAGCGGAGACTGAAGTGATGTGTCTATAGCCAAGGAAAGCCTAGGATTGCTGAGAACCACTAGAAGCTAGGATGAGGCAAGGAAGGATCTTCCCCTAAAGCAGGGTTGGAGAGTTGAGGGTGGAGCGAGCAAGCAAGCATGGCCCTGTAGAAAACTTTATTTCAGACTTCCAGCCCAGAGAACTGTGAAAGAATAAATTTCTGTTGTTTTAGGTCACTCAGTTTATGATAATTTATTACAGTATCCCTAAGAAACTAATACAACCTGAAATGGCCATCGTTTATCTTTTCCATTTCTTAGATGACTCTATATTAGAACACTTGTTGCTCTGAGATTCTTAAAATTACTTGTTTAAGTGACAGTCATTAATATTTGCAAAAGTCCTCTCATAAACTAACAGATGAATGAGAATGAAAATGTAGTATCTGTTTTACAGTACTTAAGCATCAATTGCAAAATCAAAGAGATATAGAAACACATCTATCCTTTAGTGCATATGGTAAAATGTTTCTCAGATCACACATACAGTTTAGAAACCACAAAATGCAACAATCCTTTTCTCCCCTGCCACGTCACTGCACATCAGATGACTGACCTCAATGCCAAAAAGAATTCATCTGTTCAATTCAGGTTAGGTGGAAATGGCCCTAGCAGAGGCTAACCTTGTAATCATTTGAAATTTAGTAAAACAAATTTTGCTATTTGATGGGACATGCATTTTAGGATATACTGAAATGCTCTGCCACTTGCAGATCAAAAGAGGCACTCAAAAAAATTGGAGAATTGGATAGTTTGGTTATAGATACCGAAAAAAAAAAAAAAAAAAGGGATGGAGGCATGTCATAGTAGACAATTAAAAGAGCTCCCAATGTCCAAAACTGAAACAATCTGAGCAACAAAATAAAGTAACAATGGATTTTAAGAGAACTTATGACACAAATATCTGTGTGTCCACACTGATATAAACAAATGATTAAATACGCAGGGACAGACAAATCTCTCATGCAGAAGCATTCCAACTAAATTATGTGGATACTACATCCTAAAAAGGAGGGAGAACATCGCTCTCCACTCCTCAAGTACAGATTGTGCAAAAGGACTTCCTTCCAATGAGTACAGTATGGAAAGGAGGGGGTTGTTAGGGGAGAGCAACTTTACAGTGGAGAAACTTGACAAACACCACCTCAAGCAGGTGACTGAGGTGATTTTTCACATTCATATTACATACCCTTGATAGGATGTGATGAAAAAGGCACTGCTCCTCTGTAATCTTCCTTTCCAAAACCCCTAAAATCAGTCTGATCATGAGACTGATGATCAAATTCCAACCACAGGAACTCTATTATATACCTGACCAGTGAGCCTCAAAACTGTCCAAGTTACGGTACCAGTTTGCTAGGGCTGCCATAACAAAGTACCAAAGACTGGGTAGCTTAAAGAACAGAAATTTATTTCCTCATCCTCCCGGAGACTAGAAATCCAAGATGGAAACGTCAGCAGGGTTGATTTATTTCGAAGGCCTCTCTCTCTGGCTCATAGTTGGCTGTCTTCTCTCTATGTCTTTATATGGTCTTCCCTCTGTGTCCTAACCTCGTCTTATAAAATCACCAGTCATAACAGATTAGGACCTACCCTAATGACTTCATTTTACTTTTTTAAAGACCCTATCTCCACAAATGGCTATATCTGAGATACTGAGGTTAGGACTTCAATATATGAACTTCGGAGGGACACAATTCAACCTGTTACAGTCATCAAAAACTAAGAAAGCCTGAGAAACTATCACAACTAAAAGATGGCTGAGGACACATGACAACTAAATGTCATATAGCATCCTAAATGGAATCATGAGCCAGAAAAAAACATTAGGTTAAAACTTAGGAAATACAAAGAAACTACAGTAATAATAATAATGTTAATAATAATGTGTCAATATTGGTCCATTAATTCTAACAAATGCATCATGCTGATGCATATTAATAATAAAGAAACTGTATAAGGCGGGGGTGTTTTTATAGGAATTCAGTACTATCTGCTCAATTTTTCTGTAAATCAAAAACTTTTAAAAAATAAAATCTGTTCATTTTTTTTAAAAAATATGGTCTCATGAACATCTCCAAAGAACCGATTTACTATTACTATCCCTACAGCCCCACGACAGTCCTACAGGTGAATCTTTACTGTTCAAATTTATTTTTATTTTTGCTTTGCGGCACTCAAGTCACACATTCCAAGTTTATTTTGCTCTTCTATAAATTAACCACCAACAACCAAACTCTCGAGTGCTCATGATGTTCAGATGACAATAACATCCACCACAATACAACTGAAATGTTGGATACTACTCTTTCCCTCTTGAAGCTTAACACACAAAGTCCATAGCTGGATAAAAACAAGAAAAATACAAACTAGGGAACCTAACTGGAGTTAACAGGACGCATGTGCCCTGACCGCGCCTGCGTAGTCGGAACTGCACAGCGCAAAAGGTCCAGGTCCGGGCCCCAGCCTCCTCCGCCCCCCTGCACCCCCCTCCCCATAAGGGGGTTCCCACTGCGCACGCGCAGTGCTTAACGGCCGGTCAGGCGCCCAACAATTAGTCCCTTCTGATCGGAGAGAAAACTCTCAGAGTTATAGGAAGAAGTCGTGAGCATTCTCTTTAATAACATTTCCTCTTCACCGAGGGCACCGATCCGATTCACCAAATCGGGCGGACACCGCCTCTTTAAGGAGATGAGGTTCCAGCAGTCGCGCCAAGCAGCGTACGCAGCTTACGTGTTTAAGTTAATCTACCTTCGCCACGGAAACCAAGAAGTCTGTGATGGCCTGGCAAGTCCCCACGCCTAATTGTTTCCCACCACTTACCCACTCTGGTTCCGGAACCCCGTTGTCGCCACAGTTCCTGTAATACCTCTCCAAACCTTTCGATGCTTCTACTTCTTCACGAACAAGACAAGATGGCGCCTGATTGGTTGCACCCGGAAGTGAATAATAATAACATCCGCTTGTCATCTGAAGCCATGTTGTCCCCCATCCTGGTCATTCAGCACGTGACTATACCCCGTTAATTTGTCTCGGTGCCATTTTTGTTTTGGGCAAAACCACCGGGACTTCTTAGTCAACGTCGTGCAAGTGTCTGAACATTCCTGTAGGTTACCTCTTAATTGAGCCAGGCTCAACTCATTTTCATCTTTACACTGGGCAGACAGCCAAGAGCTTACGTGTTCAGTACAGAACGCCCTCAATTTTTTTTTTTTTTTTACTTTAGCAACGGATCCTCTTTCAAGGGGCAGTATATTCTCCCAGCAACGTTTTCGCTTCGGAAAAGGGAGGCTGAATTCGCTGCGCTACTTTCACACTACGGCGGGGCGTCAGGGTCAAACTGAACCAACTACGGCGTGTTGCTCGGCTGTAGAGAGCGGCACTTCAGGCTGGCCAGGCTGTGGTCGGAAGTTCTGGAGTTCTCCAGACTTCGGTATTTACAGAACGTCTCTGAGGGTTCCGCTTCGGACAGACCGGCCGTTAGTAAAGTGCCCAGTCTGGATGGTAGCGACTGCAGAGACCTTAACTGAACCCGCGGCGGCTGGTCTTTGTTAACCTCAAAACTTCGCGCCCCCTTCTGGCGACACTGGCTGAGCTATACGTCTCCCAGCTAGTCCCGATATTTTCCTTCTTTACCCGTGACCCTTAGGGAAAAGTGGGGCTATCCGTTTCTGTCCTGTTAGTCATTTCTCTGGACTACAAGATGGCCTCCCGTAAGGATTTCTGCAGTGCATTTCCTCGAATAGAATACTTTGCACGATGTTTTAATACGAACGACGTTAAAGTATCAAAAGTTTCAATTTCCAGGCTAGGAGCTACAAATCACAAGGAAAACGAAAGTATTACGAAGATACAGTATTTACTTCTCAACTAAATCTTGGAAAGTGCCTTTCTAGAGAGTAACTAGAAACTTTTGCTGGACTCAAGAGTGAACCAAGTTGTTTCATAGGGAATTGTGCAAGCAAAAAAAAAAAGCAAATTGCAAGAGAAATAAAATTATGTACATATAGATGGGTAAAGAAGATAAATATAGATGTAAAATATACATACTATTTGTATGAAACTCAGTCTTCCTTAATAGAACACTTGAAACCTAGATACTCCTGGATCAGCAGAAGGAAGTCCTCAATAGCTAAAGATATGCTGGTCCTCGAATCCACGTGGCCTTTGAAATAAAATTCTATCTTGGAAGAAACGCTTACAAATAATTACTTGGCAACACCATGATGTGAGTGCATGAAGATACTACAGGAAGCAAAAGAAAAGCTCCATTCTTTTAGCCCTTTTCCCCAATTTCCACTTAGCACAAAAAAGACTACACACACTACGGATTTTTTAAATCTCTTAAGAAAAAAAGACATGATACTACATGTTACCAGTGGTTATCACTGCTTTTGCTCTGATTTTATTACCCAGATTTTTTGCATAGGGCCTGATACTCAAGTTTGTTTCTTTGAGAAACGTTCTAATCAGAGAAACTTCTCTCTGAAACCTTATTGCCCTACTTAAAGTTTCATATGTTCTTAACTTCCTGTGATCTATTTCTCTAGTTAAAAGTTGAAGCAATTTTCTGGTATGGTTCCTCCCACCCCCATCTCTGCTAATCAGCCAGTCAGCATACTGCTTATCATACAAGAATTCTTGCATTTGTCAAATGAGCGAATATTTTGAACAACCCCAATATAGGTCAATCATTTTGGAAATGATTGCCAAATATTTTGGAAATTTCCAAAATTTTGGAAATTTTGCCAAATAAAGATAATTATTAGATATCTCATATTTTTTTCCTTGTGCCAACTTAAGACATTCTCGGCAATCACTTTTGGCCAAACCAGGAAAGGAGTTTCATAGTCCCATTTCCCTTTCCCTCACCACTATTTGGGATTTCCCTGTAATGTTATGACCTGAAGGAGATAACACACATATATATATATGTATTCCAACACCAAACTTTCTCGGAATGTATTTTTGTGGTTAAAGTGTCTGTCTGAGGGGCGCTTGGGTGGTTCAGTCGGTTGAGCATCTGACGACAGCTCAGGTCATGATCTCAAGGTACCGTTTGTGAGTTGGAGCACAGTGTCAGAATCAGTGCTGAGAATTCAGAGCCTGGAGTCTTCTTCAGATTCTGTGTCTCCCTCTCTCTGCCCATCCCCTGCTCATGCTCTGTGTCTCCCTCTCAAAAATAAACATTAAAAAAATTTTTTTTCAACGTTTATTTATTTTGGGGACAGAGAGAGACAGAGTATGAACGGGGGAGGGGCAGAGAGAGAGAGGGAGACACAGAATCGGAAGCCAGCTCCAGGCTCTGAGCCATCAGCCCAGAGCCCGACGCGGGGCTCGAACTCACGGACCGCGAGATCGTGACCTGGCTGAAGTCGGACGCTTAACCGACTGCGCCACCCAGGCGCCCCAACATTAAAAATTTTTTTATAAAAGTGTCTGTTTGAGCAGCTGTCATGTATATGATCTGCTTCAGTCTGGTCATTCTGCACCTTGATCAGAAAGTGCTGAAGCAGCCACCATCTTGCCAGTTCTGGCAATCTGCTATTTATGACTAACAGATTAGCAGACATTGTAAATTACTTTTTAAATTAATTTTCCCTGTTTGCACTATATGAAGTAGAAAATTCAAAGGGAGGATATGTTCACGTTAGTACTTTGTATTAGTACTTGTGGAATCAAGTTAGCCTTAAGGTTAAGTGGAAAAGTTAAATGAGATGTGGAAAAGATACAGAATTAGGAAGTATTCCTATCATTCAAGATATGAATCTTTAAGTTCTTTAAGATTCTTTAAGAATCTTTAACTTAACACTTTAAGTTCCATATAGCATCCATCTTAACATTTAAGAATAAAATTATTGGGGCGCCTGGGTGGCGCAGTCGGTTAAGCGTCCGACTTCAGCCAGGTCACGATCTCGCGGTCCGTGAGTTCGAGCCCCGCGTCGGGCTCTGGGCTGATGGCTCAGAGCCTGGAGCCTGTTTCTGATTCTGTGTCTCCCTCTCTCTCTGCCCCTCCCCCGTTCATGCTCTGTCTCTCTCTGTCCCAAAAAAATAAATAAACGTTAAAAAAAAAATTAAAAAAAAAATAATAAAATTATTTAAAGCTATGGTATATACATATAATAGACTATTACTTAGCTTTAGAAAGGAATGGAACTCTGAAAAGATTATGCTAAGTGAAACAAGACAGCCCTTGGGAAACTTACTCTTTCTTACTTATCCTACCCATCCTTCTTTGCAATTAGGCAGGGCCATGTGACTACTTCTGGCCAATGGGCTGTGAGTGACACATCCAAGATGAATTTAACGGCTGGTGCAAGAATTTTAATGCTCTCTTCCCCTGCTAGAGTGGAGAGACCTGGTGTTAAAATGATAGAACCACCTGATAAAAGCCTGGATTACAAAACCACCAGTTAGAGGGGAGTCTGGGTGGCTCGCCGTCGGTTAAGCGTCCAACTTCACTTCAGGTCATGATCTTGCAGCTCATGAGTTTGCTTTCCATTGGGCTCTGGCTGACAGCTTGGAGCCTGGAGCCTGCTTCTTGTTGTGTCTCCTTCTTTCTCTCTGCCCCTCCCCTGCTCACACTCTGTCTCTCTCTCAAAAATATTAAAAAAGTGTTTTTTTTAATCACCAGTTGGAAAATAGTTGCCTGTGCAGATTGCCCAGATTCATAGAGGACTTTGGGTGAGGAAGAAATAAACTCTTCTTCTGTTAAGTCATTGGGATGTGGAGTTGTTACTGCAGCAAAATCTACACTATCCTGATACATATTGGAACACAAACATTTTGGATAATTCTGCTTGAGTGCAACTTAAAAAAATGTATGAAAATAGCTTCAGGGAGGTCCATGAAACTCCGAAATTACATACAAAAATCTTCAGTATATATTTTTCTGAGATAACTGTCAAGATTTCCCTTCCTAGCCCCTACATTGCCATTAGCAAGAATGATGACAGGCCCCAGAATTAAAACCTTCCTTCTCCCCCTACTCATAGCTTCCCTTTGGGACTATCAGGACTAATATCATAACACATTTTATCCCTAGAACATCTTTCATCCACAGACCTTAACTTCCATATGACTCTGTAGGTAATGTTACTTTTCTCCATATCATTGATTATTTGATATATCTTTTCTTTATTCTTTTACTTCCTGGGGTACCTGGGTGGCTCGGTGGTTTAGCCACCAACTCTTGATTTGGGCTCAGATCAAGATCTCATGGTTGTGGGATCGAGCCCCATTGGGCTCTGTGCTGACAGCACAGGGCCTGCTTGGGATCTCTCTGCCCTTCCCCGCCCCCTCAAAATAAACTTTACAATGTCTATTTCCTTACTTCTTAGGTTTCTGTCTCTTGTGTTCAGTGCTGTATTTCCAAATGCGTACCACACAGAAGGTATTCAAAAAATAATCAAATTATTGAACAAATGAAAGATGGTCTATTGCTTTCATCATAATCTCAAAGAGTTTCATAACCCAAAAATGTTTAAATTCAAAATAGGCAAACAAAATATATCCTAATAAATTTTCCTGTCTAAATAATCCAAACATTTTGAGAAACATATGAAAGGATCAAGACCCACCCTTGGTAAATATTGAAATTAGAGTGAAAGTGACCTATAATAAGATTTTGTTCTGAAATAATTTCTAAAATAGGAAGGATATATTTTTTTAATTTTAATATTTATTTATTTTTGACAGAGAGAGAGAGAGAGAGAGAGAGAGAGAGAGAGAGACGGAGCATGAGCGGGGGAGGGGCAGAGAGAGAGGGAGACACAGAATCCGAAACAGGCTCCAGGCTCTGAGCTGTCAGTACAGAGTCCAACGCGGGGCTGGAACTCACAGACCGCGAGATCATGACCTGAGCTGAAGTCGGACGCTCAACTAACTGAGCCACCCAGGCGTCCCGTAGGAAGGATATTTTGAATATAGCTAAGTTAGCAAATACACTGCTGATAAATAAAATATTATCGATAATGTGCACTGCAAAAACTCCAGGACCAATTGTGAAACATAAAGAATTTAATATTTATTATGCATTTTTATAAAGTAACATCAAAATAATGCTCAATAAGTTACATAGTTATTTTCTAAAAACACCGCAAAAAAAAGTATAGATAAAACACTAGGAATGCTATATAACCAGCATTACTCAAAATTAAAAATATAGCCAACTATCTTTTAAACAAATTTGAATTGATTTCTACATGAACCAAAATATTTTCATATCTAAAAATAGTCTTTCTTAATGCACTAGATAATATCTAAAGGCTCAATTTTATTGCACAGAACGTATTTAGTTTAGGCTTATTTGATCAGGTAACGTGCAGACGAGTCATGAATATGAATTTAGAAAAAGTAGGCAGAATGTTATTTTGTACTATAAAAATTAGATGAAGGTGATACATTCTACAGCTTAATCTTCAGGAAATTTTATTCAGCTACTGTTTAAAATTACTGGCTAACTTCATCACACATGTGAGCTAAGAGCTGTCATATTTGGTAAGTTTTGTTGGAACATTCAAAACAAGAAAACAGGAATCAACTACTCTTAGGACTGACACCAACTACTACTCTTCCTGCCACCCAGAAAGGTGGGTTTTCACATCTGTTTTAAAACATTAAATAACAAAATCTTAAATACAGACATATATTTGGTTATGTCAAAAATATTCACATAATTGGCACATAATCAAAATTTTACCATTTTAAGCAGGAAAAACCAGGGGAAACTGGGGTTAGACATACCCTGTAAACCATTTTCTCAATAGAGCTAATGAAATTTCTGTTTTACATCTGACACTCATTTGGCCAAACACTATGGTAGTTGTTTTGAGACTCTGTAAACATTTCTCACTTATTTGTATGGTGTCCTGAGGTCATCTAGAAACTATTGTTATTACAGTAGCTTTACAATTCAGTAACCCTGCAGATGTGCATTCAGAATCTTCAGAATAAACATGTAGGCCCATGTGTAACTTAACATACTTTCTCTGTTACAAATCTGTCTTTAGGAAATTCTTAGGTATCAAAATAAAATTTATTTGGTTACCAGCAGACCCTGAAAAATATTCATGAACTCTAGGCCATAAAAAAATAGGTTTCAGACTTAGCGCTTTTACCATGAAATGAAAATAAAGTATCGTCTTTGCATGTTACTTCTGGAATAATGTCTAAAACATACAGAGGCCTCTCCATTTTAAAACGTTAAAATAGTGTCAGCACAGTGCCTGATCCATAGCAGGTGTTCAAAAAATACCTACTTAATGATTAAATGTGAAGTTAAGCATAAAAACTACTACAGCACCTGAGTACCCAGGTAATATTCTGAAGCTACAATGTATCTCAATGAAAAGTCAGTCTTCACTGGTACTCAGAATAAAGCTCAATAGGTGTCCTCTTTGATAAATACAGCACTGGTGCATTTCCTGGCATCCTATTAACGAAAAGAGGACAAGGCACTTTCCCTGATTCTTGCCCTCGGCTATCATTTACCATCTCTGACTCGGCTATGTAAGGGATGAAACCAACAAGCAACAAAAAAGAATGCTCTTGTTTCTTTCCTATCCTTTTCTCTTCCTTTTTATCTTTCTTTCCTTCTTTCTTTCTCTCCTTTTCTCTTGTCTATCTGTCAATGAAACAAGAAGCTAGTGACCACCTAATGGAAAACATATGCCTCATGATGGTATCTTTACTTTTGGGGGAAGGGATAGTAATTGTCATTACCAGTATGGCTAACTTGAATAAAGAGATTTAACACATATTTTCCACAAAAAAACTCACTGCTCTGGTACTGAAAACTTCAATGTTAATGGATTATGATTAAACATAAAACTCTGTTTAATTTAGACAGTATAAACTGATTTTTACAGAACACAACCTGAGTTTGCAGATTAATTCATAAAGCTATATTTCTCCATCATTTCAAGTTAAAAATCAAGAAAATACTACTACTGGAATTTCAATGCCCAAAAAATAGAATTTGTGCAATGACATTTTTAAGCTCTGAGTTTTGTATATTATTACCATCTTTAACACTAATCACAGTTCCACTCATTTACATATGAAAAGGCAGCACAGGTGAACTTGATAATGTTCTATATACTTAAATGTTAAGAAGGGGCAGAGGCTTGGTTAAATATTTCCACACATAATCTACAGCTACTATTCCTATCCTTCCTTCCCAAGAGGAGAGTGAACTAGAACTAGGCACTTAGCCAGTAGCTGCCTGTAGTATGATTTGTTGGCACTAATAATTAGGATGCTTGAACCATGCAGTTATGTATTTTGATTCAGTAATGTCAGACCCGAGTGGCCATTACTTTTTAAAATCTTAAGTCTAATAAGTAATAGTAATATTTTCATGCCAAGTTTTGACAGCTTAATAACTTGTATTCTGGGGTGGAGGGTGAACTACCACATTTTTGCTATTATTTATTTAAAATCTGAAATGCCAACTTTATACCCCATTACAATAAAAGCTAACCTCACTTGAATTTATTAATGATGCTTGTTGAAGACAAAGAAAAGTGATCTCAAACCCAAAACCACGATTAATACTTACTGACCTACAGAACTAGAAAATGTATTATATTCCCCTGTCAAGTATAATGACAATATAATTCTCTATCATTTACAAATATAATTTGGTAATTTATATTTCAAAAGCATCCAATGATCCCATATGGATTAAAAACTTCTATTTACCAATTCTGCATGTTACAATGATCAATTACATTTTGACCTTGGCTAATTATATGCAAATTTTCCTTAACTCCATCATGAATAGGCTGAAAATATGTTGATATCTTTCAATATTTTCAATAAGCTAATCAAGAATTTATTTGTAAACCCCTATTACTGAAGCTACTGTGGGATCTTTAAATGGTTGAACCACACAAAATAAGACGAGGTCACTATGCCTACTGTGTAAGTGTATGTTATAGCAATGTTTCCCACATAGTGGTATACATACACGGCTAGACAGCCCTGAGGTGATTTTCAGTGGAGTGCTACATGAATGAACAATTTTTCTTCAGTAGTTATGTATTTATTTTAATGCTTATTAGAAAAAACAAAACTAGCACATAGAATGTGAAATACGCTCAAAACAAGGCTATGTTTAAAAATGTAACACTAAATAATAAGGTTAAAAATAACCAGTAAACAGTACATACAGATGAAATGGTATGTGACTAACATTTGCTAAACACTGTTTTAAGGAACAATTTGATTGGCCAGCATTATTTCTGAATTCTCAGAGTAATAAGCCACATTATAAGGGGGTTTCCTCTAATACTGCAGATTCTGGTTTTTTTCCAGGACAAATTTTTCTTTAAAAACATGTGTTCACATTTACTTTAAGAATATACATATGAAAGCACTGAGTAAATTTAATTTACTTTAAAAGGATTTGCCAGAAATGGTAAAAATCTCCAAGGGCATTTGAGGGACATGCTAATCCTACAGAAAAGACTACAAAGGCACATTGCGTATTATGTTATCATTGCAGCATCTGAACAAAAGTGATCTAAATAATCATTACCATTAATTATTAACAAATAATTATAATATTCTTTCATAAAAAAGAAGGTATGCTTGTGCACTAAGTGCTCTTGATTCTGGAACCACTTGCACGTAAGTGTCACTAACATGGACCCATTGGTCTGCCGATTCACTGTCAGGTTCTTTCAAATCTAACGAAACAAAAAGAAGTATCATTTTACAATAAGTATGTTTTTGCTCTACATTCTAAACAACAACACATTCATCACACAAACTGTATTTACCTAACGCTAGATCTTATTGTGTACGTTTCTTCTTGTGTTAAACATCTTCCAAGGGGCGCCTGGGTGGCGCAGTCGGTTAAGCGTCCGACTTCAGCCAGGTCACGATCTCGTGGTCCGTGAGTTCGAGCCCCGCATCAGGCTCTGGGCTGATGGCTCAGAGCCTGGAGCCTGTTTCCGATTCTGTGTCTCCCTCTCTCTCTGCCCCTCCCCCATTCATGCTCTGTCTCTCTCTGTCCCAAAAATAAATAAATGTTGAAAAAAAAAAAATTAAAAAAAAAATAAATAAATAAATAAAATAAAAAATAAAAAAAATAAACATCTTCCAAAATGAACTTTCAAAGCATTAATATAGTATCACTTCACTTTAAATATCTAGTGAAATATTAAACTTTTAGATATTTATTTGCTCAAGGAAAAGAATCATTCTCACTGAAATAGAAAGAAAGAAAAAACAAAACAAAACAAAACAAAGAAAGTTTGCTGATCCATAAGCAAAGCCTGCAAATTTTCAACCCCAACTCTATTCTGAGGACCTGGTAGGTCTTCAAAATCTTTTGGTGTTGTGTTGTGTTAAATAAAATGCCACTACACACAATGACTTAACACCCTGAAGAAGGGTACAGTCTTAGGATATTTATAGTTCTGTAAGATTATCTAAGTACTGTTAAAGATATTCCTCACCTAACTTTAACAAAGCGAATCCACTGGAGGTAATCCATGAAACAAAGAATAAAATTCATTTGTTTTTAAGAACAATGTAAACTTAGGATGGCATACCAGGTACATTTTTCTTTCCAGTGATATGCTCCAATAATTTCCTGGAGGGTGCTCTCACTTTCACATAAGCCGTGTAGTGACCTCCTCTCATTGAGCCACTGTGTTCCACTACGCCATATAGACCATAGAGAACTTTATCTCCCACATTTACATTCTTTTAGATAAAGAAAAAACTGAAATTAGTAATATCTAGTGAAATATTATAAAAAAGAAAATTAAGTCAAACGTATATCCTGCTTAAACTAAGGAAAATGCATTGTTAAAACTACAAAGAGATATGTTTCCACATGTATTAGATTGGCAAAATGCAAAAGTCTGACAACATTCTCTGTTGGCTGGGCTGTGAGGAAAAGAGCTCTCATACACATTGCATGTGGAACGCAAAGGGGTACAACCTCTATGCAGGTTGTATTTCCTGTAATCTAGTGAAATCACAAAGGCATTACTCTTGGATTTATCAGTCCTCTTAAAGGTTTCTATCTCACAAGCAAGTAGGAAAAACATAAAAAGATATGTTACTGACTAATCATTATTTTGACTATTAACTGCAGGAATATTTGTAATACCAAAAAACTGGAAGAGCACCTGGATGGCTCAGTCGGTTAAGCACCCAACTTGATTTCAGCTCAGGTCACGATCTCACTGTTTTGGGATCAAGCCCCATGTTGGGCTCCATGCTAGCTCAGCATGGAGGTTGCTTAAGATTCTCTCTCTCCCTCTGCCCCTCTCCCCTGCTCACTCGCTCTCTAAAAAGATATTTGCCTTTAAAACAAAACAAAACAAAACCGGAGACATGAGGATATAATGCACAGTACAGGGAATATAGTTAATAACACGATAACAACTTTGTACGGTGACAGAAGGTAGCTAGATTTATTGTGATCACTTTGTAAAGTTGAACCACTAAATTATATACCTGAAAATAATGTAATATTGTATGTCAACTACACTTCGATTAAAAATAAACTGGGGGACTCCTGGGTGGCTCAGTCAGTTAAGCATCGGACTCTTGATTTCACCTCAGGTCATGATCTCACAGTTGGTGAGATCGAGCCTGGCCTTGGGCTCAGGCTCACTGACAGTGTGAAGCCTGCTTGGGATTCTCTCCTCTCTTTCTGCCCCTCCCCTTGCTCTCTCTTTCAAACAAAGACTTAAAAAAATAAAAGTAAACTAGAATAAACCCAAATAAATGGGTCCCCATTAAATTGGGGACCGGCTGAATAAATTATGATGCAGTGACACAACAGAGTGCTACGTTGCTTGAAAAATGCAATGCAGACTATCTCAAAAAACTGCTATGAAATAATCTCCAGGATATGTTAATAAGGTAGAAAAGGGCACTTGGGTGGGTCAGTTAAGCGTCTGACTTCGGCTCAGGTCATGATCTCACAGTTTCTGAGTTCGAGCCCCGCATCAGGCTCTGTACTGACAGCTCAGAGCCTGGAGCCTGCTTCAGATTATGTGTCTTCCTCTCTCTCTCTGCCCCTTTCCTGCTCATGCTGTATCTCTCTCTGTCTCTGTTTCTCTCTCAAAAAATAAATAAATGTTAAAGCTAGGCCCCAGACTATTTGGGAATACTCATTAAAAAAAAATAATAATAAGGTAGAGAAAAAGACACATATCATAAGCTGTGATTATTTAAGACTGAAGGTGCACATATACATACCTATCTGCTTATATTTTTAAAAATTACGGAAGAATAAATAATTTTTAAATGGTTATCTATAAAGAGAGGGAAGAAACAAGTGGAATGAACATGGAGAAAAGCTATCCTTGTTTGAATTTACCTTGTTTTATACATTGATCTGACTTTGGATTATGTATTTTATGTAATGATTAAAAAAATTTTTTTTAATTTAAGTTAAAATTTAAAAGCAATCCCTAAAATGAAAATTTAAAAATTCAACAAGTGAATAATATATTCCAGTTGGCAGCATAATCATTTAGAGAGAAACCACCAGAGTCACGTCAAACGAGGAGCCAACTTGAAGTGGCTTTCAGTAGCCAATTATGGAACAATTAAACTAATACATTAGGCCACGAATAAAAAGGGAGGAAGGGAGGAAAGAATGGCCTAATAATTTTAAGCATATTATGTGCAAGTCAATTAAACATCTTAATAACATACTAACCTTACAAGTAGCAGAACAGAATGGTGCCAAATCAAGAATAAGTGGAAAATCGACATGTCTGTTTACTTTTCGAAGATTCAAGCCAGCCTTAAAAAGACCAAAAGAACAATTTTTTTAATGCAACAAACTTAATTCATCTACATCACTATTTGTTAATAAAACCAAAAGAGGAATTCTAGAAGTCAGTTTTTTTAATAGCTATGAAAACGACTAATGAATAGTCCAAGACCCATAGATCAGTTTTGGACTAGTCACTAGTCTATAAATACTTCCTTTTGAGGGCATGAATTCTTTCTGTAAGTTCCTAAATTGAGATGCAAATACCAAATATAAAATAACTGTGGTATATCATGAAATTAGCGTCTAAGATCTGACATGCCTCTATCTTGCTCACACAGAGTAACTGCACATAGATACTCTTCATTAAAGGCATTCTGATACAATGAGACATGATACACCTGCTTGTGTTCTCCACGGACATTTCATTTCCCCCGAGTTTCTACAATCCTGGCTGTAGAAAATCAAGAATTTAATCTTTCAGTGGATATAGATGGAGGTGTAGAGAAAAATCTCTTCCTGCCCACCTGTAGACCACCTGAAATGTTGCAGATACATAATCAAAGCTCCTAATCTTTTCCCTTGAGATTTTTTTCATGGGTTTCATACTTAGGAAATCGTCCACCCAGGGGTCAGGTTAATATTCATTTAAGTTTTCTTCTGGTCTTCTGATGATTTGTTTTATACAGTTAAATATTTATCTGAAAATAGTATTGATATATGGTATAGAGGGAAGCTTTATATTTTTATTTCAGCTATTTTCCCTAAATCTGTTATTGAATAATCCACCCCCCAGGGTGCCTGGCTGGCTCAGTCAGAAGAGCATGTGACTCTTAATTTCCGGGTCGTGAGTTCGAGCCCCATACTGGGTGTAGAGATTACTTACAAATAAACTTAAAAAGAAATAATCCACCTGCTTCCCAACTCATTTGAGATCCTTCCTTTACCATAACAAAAAAGCTTTAAATAGTACTCATGTTTTATTTGACAATTTTGACCATACCATTTTAATTACCATAGTTTCATTTCTAAATTGATATCAAAAAAACTACCCATTCTAACTTTTCCTAAACTGTTTTGCATTTTAACTTATTTATTCTTTCAGAGAAACTTTAAAATCATTATATCAAATGCAAAACAAAACAAGACAAGGCATTGGATTAAAACTTACAGAGAAAAACCTGACACATTAAAACATTTAGGCTCCCTCTCACTACAGAGTCCCTACAGAGGTGAGATCTGCCTTGCAGTCCTTTTTGCATTTAGTCCAAGCCCACTCACCCCTACCATTAGGATCATGAGAGTTCAGAGAGCTATGTGTACGTGGCTACTTCCCTGCTTCTAATGATTCTTAATAAATCCTATTTTTCATTCTCTCCCTCTCTCTCTCTCTCTCTCTCTCTCTCTCTCTCTCTCTCTCTCACACACACACACACACACACACACTCCCTTAGCTTCCTACCACATAAACTGCCAAATACAGTATTATGAATTAAACAATTTTAATTAGAAAAGTCATGGGGCGCCTGGGTGGCGCAGTCGGTTAAGCGTCCGACTTCAGCCAGGTCACGATCTCGCGGTCCGTGAGTTCGAGCCCCGCGTCGGGCTCTGGGCTGATGGCTCAGAGCCTGGAGCCTGTTTCCGATTCTGTGTCTCCCTCTCTCTCTGCCCCTCGCCCGTTCATGCTCTGTCTCTCTCTGTCCCAAAAATAAATAAACGTTGAAAAAAAAAATTTAGAAAAGTCTTGTAAACTATTATCACTGAAAAAGCAGGTAAATCCCATATGACAAATTTTGAACTAAATAAATTACTGTCTAATCCTTGATAACAATTTACATGATGTGGAAGGGCTCTGCGAAACATATGATAAAATTACTACAGTGCTACTATAGGGTCTTTTACCTGATGGAATCTTTTAAGATGGAGAATTAGATTTGCTGGAATAGCAGAAATGAGCAATTGCTTCCTGGCATTAGTATAAACCCCTTCTGCTTTCTTTTCTGTATAAAATATAATAATTTATTTATAAAATTCCATTTTATACATCATGTACCATATAATATAGTAAACATTTATAAAGGAGCATCCTACCATAATTTTGAAAACATGAAAAAAGAAATTAGACTCTGGTTACAGCATATCTCCATATTCCTTTCCAGAACTCCACTGAAACAAAAGGGATTTTTTTTTTTTAAAGCACACACTTACAAGGACAAAAGATAGGGGAAGTGACACTTGCAACAAAATTTGGGGAGCTGGGAAGCAGATGGACTAGTAGTGACTTATGTCAAAGCCCTCCAGCCAAAGACCACCAAAAACACACCTAGAGTTAAAAAAAAAAAAAAGGGGTCATTACTCATTGCAGAAAAAGGAGATCATGTATCATGGGAACCACAGGGCATTTCAGTAAGAGGTTGTTAGACAGTACTTGGGATAGGATTTGAATACGGCCAACAGCATATTTAACGTGGATTAACGTAAATTGGTACTTCTTCCTTCTCCCATCTAGACATTTCTTTAATTATTAGTGTATTAAGCATGTCTTTATTCTGATACTTTGACACCTGGGGCCTTGCTGACACCAGAGGGAAGGATTCCGTCAGAGCTAGAGAATTCCTAGACATAATAAACAATGTAAGAGTACCTTTCATACAAAGCAATCTAAAGCCCGTACCCAACCACCTCCTTTATTGGGCTCTGATACTCTAGGCCACTATCCACCTGGCCTAATCACACTAGGGCCAAGTACTACATAAGTGGAGACAGCCCCAATGCCCCAGAGCCCACTGAAATTATTGAAAACTAGTCAATCAGTTCTAAGCCTGTAGATCCTACCTTGCTGATTCCAATACCCTCCCTGGAAACTACAATAAAGGCTGTTGTCCATGTCTTCTCTCGCTCCTTCTGCCTCCTGACCACCCTGCTACCTCCCCATGGGGCCTGCCTGCCACAGCTTAGTGTGCTCGCTCCTCTTCAGAACTGTACGTAACAAACTATCTCTTCAGTGGCAACTGTCTCCGGATCTGTTGGCCTCACCATCCCTGAGTGATTATAAAACCTGCATTTTGAAACAGACTAGTCACTAAGAATCAGAGTATTCTCTCCATTTAATCATGGCTAGAGATGCACTAAAAAATTATTTGACAAGTCTTTTTCCACTTTTCTCTCAGCAACTAAACACATCTATTGCTAGCTTTGTAACATACAATTACTTAAAATCATCAAATTCATATCTTATGATAGGACTCCATACTAGATTGGTGTGATTTGTAAAGCACATTAATCTCACTAGTGATACAACTGTCTGTTCTAGGGAAATTTTTTCCGGAAAGATTTCAGAGAGCCAGTCCCCTGAAATGAGATTCTATGGATTTGCATTTTCAAGGCAGAGATGGGTACTTCCTGTCCAATTTATTTCAACAAAAATCTATTTAAAAGTCCAGTCACAGTCTTCAGTGCTGAGGTACGACTATGAAAAAGACAATCCCTGCCTCCAAGAAACTTAAGTATGGAGACAAGTTTCTTAGTTTCCTTTATTTGGGATCTATAACCCACCTTTATTTGAGATGATAGTCACTGACTATCATATAACCCATGAATACTAAGAAAAACAAAAACCTAAATATTTACCTGCAGAAATGGTTTCCTTTTGGTACTTCTGTTTCTTTTCAGTACAATTCTCACATAGAAGCTTGTTATTCCCCATTAGTAATTCCACAGATGTAAACTGGTAGAGACAGGACTGAACTGAGCATTCTTTAGAAGTAGTTATATAGCTCTGAGAAAGGGAAAGAAAAGCCTTTTGGGGGCTAGGAGACAACACATACTTCTCCTGTGATGAACACAAATTATTTGGAACATCTGGTGGCTTATTTTCTCTGTCAAGATCTCTATCTCCAGTTACAGTGCTGCTCAAATAGAGTTCAGAAATAGCTTCAGCCACTCCCTCGTCACCGCTGCCAGTCTCCTTGGTGAGTGGCCGCTGGGGAGGGGGTCCATTTTTGTGCGCACAGCATCCACTTCTAGACCTCAACAGGACAGCCTGCTGAGAAGTACTTTCCGATTCTGAAGCCTCACTGTCAGCATCAGCACTACTTTCGGAAGGGCTGGCTTCTTTTTCGCTGCCATCAGTAGGGCTTTCGGCCAGAGCTGCCTCAGTACTCACGACGCCTGCACACACTGAGGAATCTCCGCTCATCCCAGGGTTTTCATATTCTCGGCATATGACGGCCACTCTATCTTCTCCAGATGGTAGTTTTCTTACACATTTTCTGCCGTGAACTAGTTGATTCTGTAAGTTGACAGTGTTTTCAGAGAAAAGAATCTTGTGACCTTACTGAAAATAAATGCCAGTAAGTCTTATTTATGCCTTCCGCAATTATCAGATACTTTTTCTCGTACCTCTGAAATCCATTTCCTAAATCTACCTGAACTACAATCGACAAAAGATACAATAACAAATCGTTCTAAATTTAGAAATGCATCCTTATACAAGAAGCCCACAATAGCAGTTACTTATCTGTGGAGAAAGAAACAGAACTTTTGTAGAACAGGGCTGTGAGGGAGGCTTTTTTATTATAAACCTTTGTATATACTCTCTGTAGTCTTGCCACTTCAAGAGTCTTCTAACAGAAAAACCTAAATGTGATATCAATTTGCCGAGTTAGTACAAATCATATTGCATTAAAAAAAGTTTTTTAAAAAAATGAAGCACAAATTTAGATTGATTTCTTTATATTTTTATGAGGTAGGGGAGCCTGAGTGGCTCAGTCAGTTAAACATCAAGACTTTGGCTCAAGTCATGACCTTGTAGGTTTGTGAGTTTAAGCCCCATGTCGGGCTCTCTACTGTCATCATGGAGCATGCTTCAGATCCTCTAACCCCCCTCTCTCTGTCCCTCCCCTGCTCACGCTATCTCAAAAATAAATAAAAAGCATATAATAATAAATAAATTTTTAGGAGATAATTCAACAACCAGATATGTTCCTGGTAAAATAGAGGATCTAGACAATGGTGATTGGTGACTGGTGACATCAAAGATTACACTTCAAACATAATGTGCATCTTCTTTTTTTTAAATATATTTTTTAATTTTTTTAATGTTTATTCATTTTCGAGAGAGAGAGCGTGAGCAGTGGAGGGGCAGGGAGAGAGGGAGACACAGAATCCAAAGCAGGCTCCAGGCTCTGAGCTGTCAGCACAGGGCCTGATGCAGGGCTTGAACACACAAACTGTGAGATCATGACAGCTGAGCTGAAGTTGGAGGCTTAACCAACTGAGCCACTCAGGCAACCTATATGTTCATCTTCTTGATGGAAGGATACACCACCAGTTAAATTTTTTCTTGCCAAAAATCAAATAAACAATAAAACTTGAGCCTAATTAGGTCTTTAGATAAAAATGCCTTAGAGAGGAAATAAAGGAAACAGAGGAACCTGTTAAAACCATGGGAATGCAATAGCAAAACAAATTACTATTGAATGTGGGAATGTGAGAAACTGCTAAAAAAGAAAAAAGAAAAAAAAAAGACCCGATTTCTTCCACAAATATATTGCAAAGCAAGGGAAAAAAGGAGGGGGAAATCTATAATTAAAAGGGACCTCAGAGACATGCGATTAAGAGATGGCAATCAACTGCAATCTATAGATATTTTTTTAGATCCTAAATTAAAGCACACCTTAGAAAGCAAAAACAAAATGAAGTATTTTATGAGACAACTGCAGACATTTAAATAATGACTGGATGTTGGTACTATTAAGAAATTACTAATATTTTTAGATACGATAATGTACTGCAAGTACATCTTTAAAAATAGTATTCATGTTTTTTTAAGTTTATTTATTTATTTTTGAGACAGATACAGAGAGAGTGAGCAGGGAAGGGGCAAAGAGAAAGGGAGAGAGAGAATCCCAAGCACGCTCTGCACTGTCAGCATGGAACCCAATGTGGGGCTCAAACTCACAAACTGAGAGATCATGACCAGAGCCAAAACCATGAGTCAGATGCCTCCCCGACTGAGGCACCCAGGCGCCCCCCCAAGATAGTATTCATCTTTTAGAGATATACATTGAAGTATACACTATATGGGTATTATTTCAAAATAATTGGAGATGGAGAGGGTGAGAATGTGGTTTATATGCAGACATGATTAGCCATGATTTGAGAACTACGAATCTGGGAAATAGGTACATGGAAGTTTATTATACTATCTTGTCTACTTTTGTATATTTTTGAAACTGTTCTTATGGAAAAGTTTTAAAAAATAGATGTCTCATAAATGCATATAATCTTACCTTATCTTTAGATGAAGACTGGTTCTTGGTGGCTCTGGGTTGCTGAACATTTTCTATAGTAACAGTGTCACTGTACTGACCAGTATCTGTTGCCTGTAAACTTCTACATTTATTCATTCTTCCCAAAAGTACAGGTTTTGAAACCTATATAGATGCCATGTACATAACACAAAACTTCTTTAGCAAATAAAGTCTGGATATCAACTACTTTTTAAAGTTTCTAACTCATTTGAAATAATTTCCTTAACATTAATTCTCAAAATATAAAACATATTGGTTTGAATTCTTTGAGAATAAGAACTATATATCATATTTCATGCATAAATACACAAACCTTAGTATCAAATATACTATGTGAACTCCATTATTGTATATAAAAAATGACTCTCAGATAATGTGATAATATGCTCAACAAATGTCTTTTTTTTTTTCTTTTAAAGATTTTTATCTTTAAATAAACTCTACAACCAATGTGGGGCTTGAAGTCACAACCCCAAGATCGAGGGTCACATGCCCTACGGCCAGCCACGTGCCCCAACAAATGTCTAAATATATGAATGAATACATGCTCTCTACCAAAGACTCATTAGCAAGTTGTTTTCTCCTTACCCTTTCTTCTATTATAGGAAGTGAAATATCAATAAAAGGATCTTTCACTGTGGAGATCTTAAAAAGAAAACATATTGAGACATTCGGTTAGAATTCTAATACAGACCATGTAGTTTTATAAAGTCTTTAAAGACTCAAACTTCCCAGGCAATATAATTTCAAGTTAAAAAACATCCCTGAGATAAACTGTGATTTAATTGGGTATAGCAGCACATATTGTTAGTCAAAACAAGATACCCCAACACTTCAATAAATGCAATTCAGTTGAATTTTATAATATTGCCAATATGACTAACCTATAATATTTAAAGTAACTTCAAAATAAACTGTGTTTAATAAAACTGATTAACTAAAGATATACACATATTTTTGGTGAAATTGTGCCATAACACAAATCAAATACAAACATTTAAAAGAAAAAAAATTAAGCCAGGAAGAAAAAAGCCAGAGAGCTTGACTGCATTTTGTAGATTTTTTAGGATAATTCTGTTTAGAAACACTCTCTAGTTTGTGATAGAGAAATCAACTTCTATGTTGAATATACTAGAAATGTAAGTAATATCATGTTGACAAATTCTGTGCTTCAATATGACAGGCTAAAAGGAGATGTAACATATAAAACTGATTTTATAAGACTAGAGAGAAAAGAAAAGTACCCCATTATCTGAGACAGGAAAACTATTTTATGATCAAAATGTAACAAAAGTTTACACCTAACATACTCTAAACCATATGCTTTCAGAAATATTTGTTATCAAGTAATTGAAAACCCATAAAAACTTTTATGTGTTTAAAGTTGTTGTTAAAGTACAGATGGCATTCAAAATAAAAATGATCATTAAATTCAAATATGAGCGCTTACTTTAAAAAAAACTTCAACAAGTTATATAAATGTAAATTTTAAATAAAATGTGGTACATCTCCCTGTTACGTTATTGCATTATTTCTATTAGAATTAGGGTTTAGGGTAATGCACAGTTATATAACATCGTTACTCCCTTCCCAGAAGTTTCTCTTTCATTGTAATGCAAACAAGTAGCTAACGCATTCCAAGACATTCAAACAGGCTAAAAAGAACTTCACAGGTTTATCAAGAGGAAAAATAACACTTAAAAAAAATTATAAATTATGTTCCTTTCTGGGAGTGAAGGATATATTGTAAAGACTTTCAAAAACTGTTATGTAGTCATCTGTCACAAATAAAAATAAATGCTGATGATTATATGTGAAAGAGAACAATAAAAATTATTATGATTGTAATCTATTCCATGTTGAAGTGAATTCCAAAGCACCTACATTTGCACATTCTTCACACATGACTGTGCTAGTTAATTCACCAATAAAGATCCGATCTATGAAGTTCATTTTCACACCTTCTCTTCCATATGCTGCAAAAATAATACTTTTTAATGCAAAAAATGTCAACCACCAACCTAACAATGTAACATGCTTTTTTTTCTGTTGATTCAAAAGACATCTGAATAAGACAGATGACCAGCATCACATTAGTAATATATTTACTGTATGATGTTATAATGTCTTTCTCCTTTACAATTCTATAGAGAAAAATTTGACTATCATAGAGTAGTCTCCAAGAAATAATAAACTATTGTTAAATTTGAGGCAAAACAAGTAAAGCAATAACCAGTGTTCATACCATACCTCAACTGTTCCCATTAAGCCCTTTAAAGCCTCTGCCTAACATAGAGGTAGACAGAGGATGAGAAAGAAGATTATGCATTCAGGGTTACAAACACCTGGACCATAACTATGGAAACGATACAGTAGACAAGTAAACACAGCATAGTGTAAAGAATTAACCTTGGCAATTAATAACTGTTATATATATAAACTGCTCAGTTATATATAAAAAAAGATAAAATTATTCCGTTTGGGAAATATTAATAAATCAAAGAAAATTATGCCTATGATTTCCTTCAAAATAATCAGGGGTTGGGAGAACACAGATAAAACATAATATACCACACATTCAATATAGTTTAAGAGGGAGGGTGATGGGTATATGAGGTTTCATCATACTATTCTCTCTACTTTATTTATTTTTTTTCAACGTTTATTTATTTTGGGGACAGAGAGAGACAGAGCATGAACGGGGGAGGGGCAGAGAGAGAGGGAGACACAGAATCGGAAACAGGCTCCAGGCTCCGAGCCATCAGCCCAGAGCCTGACGCGGGGCTCGAACTCACGGACCGCGAGATCGTGACCTGGCTGAAGTCGGACGCTTAACCGACTGCGCCACCCAGGCGCCCCTATTCTCTCTACTTTAATAGAAGTTTGAAACTCTCCATAGTTAATCATGATGAAAAAATGTATTAACAAGCCTCACTCCTCTTTCAAACTTCTATCCTTTTTGGATGTCTAACTTCAAATTTCATACAAACGTTTAAAATCATTTTAAAACATTATTTGAAGCACTGAATGACAGAGCCAACTTATAGCTAGATATATCAATAAACATTTATTAATATGATAACCATTTAGAAGTTATGGTAAACTAAGATGATTCATTAAGAAAACTGTACAAAGGGGGCACCTGGGTGGCTTCGTCAGTTAAGTGTCTGACTTCAGCTTAGGTCATGATCTCACAGTTCGTGAGCTAAGCCCTCAATCAGGCTCTCTGCTCTCAGCACAGAGCCTGCTTCAGATCTTCTGTCTCCCTCTCTCTACCCCTACCCCGCTCGGGCTCTCTTTCTCTCAAAAATAAATAAAACCATTTAAAAAAGAAAGAAAGAAAAAACTGTACAGGGGATTGAAAATGGAGGGGCGCCTGGGTGGCTTGGTCGGTTAAGCGTCCGACTTCGGCTCACGTCATGATCTCGCCGTCCGTGAGTTCGAGCCCCGCATTGGGCTCTGTGCTGACAGCTCAGAGCCTGGAGCCTGTTTCAGATTCTGTGTCTCCCTCTCTCTCTACCCCTCCCCTGTTCATGCTCTGTCTCTCTCTGTCTCAAAAATAAATAAATGTTAAAAAAAAATTTTTTTTAAAAAAGAAAATGGAAAAGATTATACAAATGGAAAGAAAAACTGAGCAGTTATTCTCAACATGCACTAGATGGCACTATCTCAAACAAACAAACAAAACCAAAGCATACTTGAAAATCCACGTTAAAAAATCTTGAACCTTCCACGTGAAACTAATGTAACATTGTGTGTCAACTATACTTCAATTAAAAAACAAATCTTGAACCCCAACTGCACACAGTTTGGGCATGTACAATCATAATGTGTGTATATTTATGAATTATAGACATGCACTATGTACAAATACTACTACAAAAAATAGAATAGAGAATAAACAAAATACAAATAATATTTTTCAACATCTTCTAAAAATGATGACTTAATAATACCATTAGTTAATATGTGAAGGCAGAATATACAGTTAGGAGAAATTGCTTGTAACATGACATATAAGCCCACACTTAAATACTGATAATTAAATGATTAGCTTTGGTTAGATAATCACTGGTTTTGCTAATACTTTGGCTGATGAAGAGTCGACACTAGAAGTAAAGTGGACTTGTATGCTTGAGTCAGTATTCTCTTCAATAAATGGATTCCTTGCAGGAATCTTTGGAACACTTATGCATTTTGACCAGTTAAAACTATGTAATATCTACAAATCCACTTAATGCAAGCATAGGTCAACTGCAAAATGATACAATATGATGAAAGTGAACTTCCAAGTGAGACTGCTACTTTCAACCACCTTTCAAGTCTCCCTTAGGATACCTCAAATAAGGTCATCAGTGCCAATCTATACATCTGATCATTAGTTTTAGTTTTTAAAGTTCACATGGATGCATTCTAACATTTTCTTTCTATGACCCACTAGACTATCTCACAGACACTGGAGTGAGTACACTCTCTTTTAAGGCCACTACTTTATAGAATTACTTCACATAATGCTCAGTTCTCTTTCCCCTAAAAAGAAACTTAAATTTTTCTTCAGGGAGAAAGTTTTAACAGTAAAAAAATTGACATACCTTTGACCTTTTTTTTAGTATCATCATCAGCAGTTTTAGTAGTTGGGTTGTTAAATGCTTTTAGGATGCCAGCTTGTATTCTCTATAAAACAAATCAGAATTTAATAATCTATACTTAAACATACTCTTATAGGTTAGGAGTAAGTTTTCCCTCTTTTCCTTTCTTTTTCCCATTCCACCACTCCATACCTAAAATGATGTATCATTTTAATCAGGACAAAAGTAACAAAGAGACTACGTGAAATTTCTTATCTATTGAAGAAACTCTTAACATATAAGAAGCTATTAAACTGGTCACTATGACATTCATGTATATTATTTTATTTATATACATATATGAGCAAAGTCCAGAACATCGAATAATCTCCACAGCAAAATTACCTCAGATCTTGATTAGTTATCATTTTATTTGAATTCAGTTGTCAATAACGATTATTAGTATTAAAGTCTTTAGCAGCTCTTAGGAAATGGCAACATTTATGTTTCCGTATCTCTGTGTATGTTTAAGGAAAGATCCAATGTCACAGAGAACTCTCAGAATGAAATAAAACCAGATTCCAAGAATAAAGATTTATTTGAGCTAATAAATTATCTTTTACGCTAATTATGTCCCTACTCAGCATATGAATTTAATCTTCTCTAATTCACATTTTAAAAGTATGAGGAGGGGCGCGTGAGTGGCTCAGGTGGTTAAGTGTCCGACTTCGGCTCAGGTCATGATCTCATGGTTTGTGGGTTTGAGCCCTGCCTTGGACTCTGTGCTGACAGATCGGAGCCTGGGGCCTGCTTTGGATTCTGTGTCTCCCTTTCTCTCTGCCCCTCCCCTGCTCGCGCTCTGTTTCTTTCACTCTCTCAAAAATAATTAACCATTAAAAAAAAAAAAAATTAAAAGTACGATGAGAGGAAAGCTGGTTAATTATCCTTCAGAAGATTTTTTTTTTTTTTTAAGTAAAGTCTTAATCATAGGTTTTCATATTTGAAGCCACTGTTTGACCTGGACTTCCTGGCCTGAAAATGCTACCTAATTCTGCTATTTAAAAAATCATTATATCAAAGAGAAACGAAATTGAAACTGCACACTTACCAGAGAATAAAAATATTACATATCAGAATCGAGATACTTTCCACTGTTCAGAAGACAATTCACAGACTTAAATACTTAAATCAATTAAAAAGAATAACAAATGGATTAAGCAGCCAACTCACAAATTTGGAAAAAACTGAACACCTTTTAAATACAGAAAGGAGAGTGGCACAGTCGGTTGAGCGTCAACTCTTGGCCTCAGCTCAGGTCATGATCTCATGGTTTGTGCTACTGAGCCCCACATCAGGCTCCACATTGACAACATGAAGCTGCTTGGGATTCTCTCTTCCTCTGTCTCCACCCCTCCCCTGCTTGTGTGCGCACTCTCTCAGTCTCTGTCTCAAAGTAAATAAATAAACTAAAAAAAAAAAAAAGGAGAAAAACACACACACACCACCACCAAACGAGAGCATAAACAAGAAAGACAACAAACCTCACAGGCAACAACAGGGCCAACACATAAGAGAGGCAAGAGAGGGGTGCCTGGGGGACTCAGTTGGTTAAGCAGCAGACTCGTGATTTTGGCTCACATCATTATCTTACTGTTTGTAGGATGGAGCCCCATGACAGGCTCCGTGTTGATGGCTCTGAGACTGGGATTCTCTCTCTGCCATTCTACCCCGCTTGCACTCTCTCTCTCTCACCCAAAATAAATAAACAAACAAGAGAGGCAAGAGAATTCACAGGAGCACAGTTAGACAGAATTTTAGAATTATGCTTATACATCAAGTGTGGAAGACAACAAATCCAAACGGAAGCCATGAGACTTAGGAAGACAGACATATTGTCAACATCAAGATGCCCTCGGCTATTGCACCATGCTTCAAGTCTGAGAACAGAATACATGGGGAATGAGCTGCGGATGTCCTTATTCTCCACCCCGTGCTGTGCTGTGGATCAGCAGAGGATACACACTACCCCCAGAGTTGTTCTGCTCTGACCTATTCCTGAGAGCAAAGAGGTGGGCCATGACGAACTCAGACACAGAAAATACAGAGCAGCCTCTAACCTTTCTGGAAGACATCTAGCACCTGGTCTCTCCTATATCTCTGCCAGTTGCTTTTACTTTGACAAGCGTGGCTCAAAATACATTCATGATCTTGCCCATTGACTTCCCCAGAAAGAGCTCTTAGAAATTCTGGGAAGCCAAAGTCAAACTAAGTTCCAAACTCTCTCTCTCTCAATCCCACTTCTTTTGGCAGCCTTCATCCAATAATGGCAATAGGTTTGTGCTTGCTACCCAGTTATGCAAAGCTAAGCTATCTATTGTTCAAGCGTACATAGGTAGCTGTCAAAATTATAAGAAAAGGCAGTGAAATGATTACCATAAAAGTAAAAAAAGTGGTTACCTCTGATGAGGAAGCCATGTTTGAAAACAAGGAACAGGTAGCTTCTATGGTACTAAAAAACATTCTGGTTTTTAAAACTCTGGGTGTGGTGGTGAGGAGGAGTGCTAATGGTAAATGAATTTTCTTTCAATTATGTTTTAAACTGCATATACATCTGTGTACATTTTTCTGTATGTAGGATACATTTCATGGTAAGCTTTTAACACCTTCCCCCAATTATTGTGAAACTGAGTTTTGTTTATTAACTGGCCTATGAAGAGAATTTTGTATTCTCTTCAAGTATATTTTAAAAGTTGATGCAAGATTCAAAAACTTAAATATATACAAAGTAGGGAATAAAAGTAAACATACAGCAATTCATACATCATACTGTCTTGAAATATACATGAAGAAAATCAAAATAAAACATGTGTCCCAGAAGCTATAAATAGAGATAAGCTCCAATCCAGACTCAATACATTTGAAAATTGATGTAATTCAGATATTATCTGAGCTAACGTTGACTTTTATACCTTCAAAAAAGAATTTTTTGAACTAAAATAAGCAAATTGTGTGAATTCCATTCTCAGGAGGATGGACTTAAATAAATTTCAATAAATACCATGTTCACCTATAAAAAGCCTCTCTAGGGGCGCCTGGGTGGCTCAGTCGGTTAAGCGGCTGACTTCAGCTCAGGTCATGATCTCGCAGTCCGTGAGTTCGAGCCCCGCGTCGGGCTCTGTGCTGACAGCTCAGAGCCTGGAGCCTGTTTCAGATTCTGTGTCTCCCTCTCTCTGACCCTCCCCTGTTCATGCTCTGTCTCTCTCTGTCTCAAAAATAAATAAATGTTAAAGAAAAAAATTAAAAACCTCTCTAGCTAGTAAAGATAAAGCTAACTCAAATTATGTCTATAAATTTATTTTATAATTTCAATATTTTAGTAATTCAAATATGACTTTCAATATGATTTAATGAGCCTTTACCATTTTCTAAAATGTAAGCTCTAACATCAAACTCTTAAAAAATAAAAACAATGAGGTTGTTTACATTATTAACTTTTAAATAATTAGACATTTGCTTTTTATTGTATCTTAGCCACAAATTTATATTCTCTAAACTGTTAAAGGAGTTAATTAATAAGTAATTCATCAAGTTGAATAAAACAAATGGGTTTAGGTCCATTTACAGCCTCTCATTGTTAAAAGTTGTGCTTTGAACCACTTAGGATTAAAAAAAAAAAAAAAAAAAAAAGACTTTGGCCAGGGCACTGCTAACAACTGCAGCACAATAATCAATTAGCAATGTCAAGGTTCAACCATTTCAAATCTCCACCATAAACGTCTTTCAAAAATAAGAATGCAAAACACTCATAGTTTAAGTCAGCGGAGATATTCTGCCTTTAAAATAATCCTAGCCAATAATGTATTAGTGGTATATCTTTGAGAATAAAAACGTAATAGCATTAATTTGGTGATAGCTCAAATTCAAGCAAGTGAAGAAGCATGTATTTCTAAGTGGAAAAGACTGCCTATAAAAGAAGTTCTTGTAGTAAATTTGCTTTTATTTGTTTTGCCCATGAAAAATTTAAATTTTTGCACCAATGACCCCCTTTAGCACTCTATTTGGCAGGAGCATGTTGTATCTCTCAACTTTAGAGTCATAAGAAAAAAAAAAACTTTAATGAAACATGCTGAAAGGAGGTCAGTAGTTTTTAATCATTACTAAAAGATTCTGGTGGCAGACATAATGCTGTAGCCTTTCTTCAATCAAAAAACACACGGCAGTGATGAACTACCACAGTGGCACGACAAACACCTGGGGGGTTCCCAGGCCAGACAATGCAGCTCCCACTCGGGTACTCACTATAAGCGACTGGCACGACTGTCCTTGCTTACAGGACTGAATAAATCCACAGACATGACATTTTAATTCTGTCACGCCATCTGAAACCCTCAAATAGAGGAAGGAAGATAAGAGCTTTCAAAAAGCAACGTTTCCCACTGTACTGCCAGTCTTTAAGATATTGTGAATCCCGATGCACCATTATGACAGAACAATAACTTAATTATAGCAAAGAATGCCATCAATAGAAGTGAAATAAAAAAAATAACAGGGATAGATTTTATACCTTTATTTGTAATATCAACAGACAAACAATGTAGAGAGCTGATTTTTAATTCCATTTACAACGATCCACGACCATGTAGTAAACATATCCTTGCAAATCATAGTGGAAAAAAAAAATCATTTTAGAAATTGATAGTCTGAATTAACGTTAAAGTAACTCCTATATATCTGTAGGTTCAGAAGCATCAATATGCATTTATCATTCATGATACAAATTTCTGTCTGTATCTCTCCCCACCTTGCTACCTTCTATCAACTCCTTCAACAAGAATGTCCATATACCATAGTTACTGAATCACATTTAATACTACTTCAAATGGTGAAATAATTATGGTTAAATTTAAAAAAATTTTTTTTTCAACGTTTATTTATTTTTGGGACAGAGAGAGACAGAGCATGAACGGGCGAGGGGCAGAGAGAGAGGGAGACACAGAATCTGAAACAGGCTCAAGGCTCCGAGCCATCAGCCCAGAGCCCGACGCGGGGCTCGAACTCACGGACCGCGAGATCATGACCCGGCTGAAGTCGGACGCCTAACCGACTGCGCCACCCAGGCGCCCCAATTATGGTTAAATTTTAAATAGCAAGCTTAGGAGTGCCTGGGTGGCTTAGTTAAGCGTCTGACTCTTGATTTTGGCTCAGGTCCTCACAGTTTGTGAGTTCAAGCCCCACACTGCGCTCTGTGCCGACAGCACAGAGCCTGCTTAAGATTCTCTTTCTCTCTCTCTCTCTCTCTCTCTCTCTCTCTGCCCCCTCCCTTACTCATGCACTCTCTGTCTCTCAAAAATAATAAACTTTAAAAAATTAAAAATAAATGAATAAATAGCAAGGTTAAAAATGTATTATTTATACTGGTCACTGATGATTAAGCATTACAACTATGCTTTAATAAGCAGTACTGTATAGAATTAGAATTTGTTTGGTAGTCAGAAAGACTTAAGTTCGAATCCGCCCATTCTTGGCATCAGTTTCTAAATCTAAGAAAATATGATGAAGTATCAGCTCAGGAGCATTGTGCTAATGTCCTCAAAACTTAATTGTAAATCTCTTAATTGATTTTTTTTAAAACAAATTATAGGTAAAACACAATGTATTATCCTATCAATTCATCAGTTCATTCAAATTATAACATATTCAAAATAACTGTAAATCTCCAAGAAACAAGGTAGTATAACTTATTTAAGAAACTGTTTTTTTTCCCTAATTCAAATTCTCAACAGAAATTATCCATTTCAAGGATAAGTACAGACAACTTATTTAACAAACAAATCACTGGGCACCTACTGTGTGCAAGGAACATGGGATACAGAGATATATACAGTATCATTCCTTGAGGGGATCACAATCTCAGAGAGGTGACAAAAAACATAACTCTAAATAGAAGACAATAGGGCTCATAATCAAAACACATAAAGTAGATCCAGGAGGGGGAGATGGTGTGGAGTAGGTGGACCCGAGGCTCACCTTAGCCCACGAATACAACTAGATAACTATCAAATCATCCTACATGCCCCAGAAATCAACCTGAAGACTGGCAGAACGAACTCCACAACTAAAGGTAGAGAAGAGGCCATAGTGAAGAAGGTAGAAGTGCAGAGACCTGGTTTAGGAGAGAAACAAATCATGGCCACTGCAGTGGGAAGGTAGCTGTAGTCCCAGAGAAGGGGGAGAGACTAGCGCACAGGGGAGCACATGGGGAAAACGAATCCTCATAGCAAATGGCTTGGAAAGCATGAAAGCCCGAATTTTGTGAATTCTGGCAACAAGTGGGGCTTAAACCTAGAATTTTAAAGGTCAGAAGACTTGGTTGGGATAGAGCTGAGAGGTCACTAAGCTGCTCTTGGAGAGAAAGCAGGCAGACATCACTTGGACATACAGCAAAACAGCGATCTGAAGAGCACCTGGGCACACAGTGGGAGGTTATTTGCTCATCTCCAAATGCGTCCTAGAGAGACAGCATTCACAGAGAGACCCTTCCAGGGACAAAGGAACTGGCAGGTACAATTCCCTCCCCCACTTCTCAGCAAAGGTTAAGGGCCACCTGCAGGAGCCAGGATAGCACTGACACTCACTACCTAACTTGCTCACACCAACCCCTGCTTCCCCATGCTCTGTTGGAACTGCCCTTCTCAGTCACATTTGCCTTACTCCCAGGGCCATGGGCCCCCTTTCCCAGAAGACCAGCCCAATCCCTGCCCACACACAGTTCTCCATGTGGGATTTTTGCAGGGCCTCAATTCTGGCGGCGGTGGCGACAGGTCTCAGCCCTGGTCTCTGACCAGAGCACACCTAGTTAAAACTTACCACATTCGAAAGACACCTGGCTGGCTCAGTTGAAAGGGCATGTGACTCCTGATCTTGGGGTTTTAAGTTTGGGCCCCACATTGGGTGTAAAGATTACTAAAAAAATAAACTATTAAAAAAAGCTTGCCACATTTCAGATCAGAGACCAAACACTGCCCACAACAGACACAGAGCACCTCTGCAGATGACTGGCCTGAAGGATAAAGCGGCCAGGACCCAAAGGTAGACTGCATGCAGCACACACTGGAGATGTTCACTAAAGTGTCAGGCCCTAGGGAACAGGGGACATTATGGGGCAGGGCACTGCCAGACTGCCTCTTCATTAGGCCATTGAACAGGGAACACAGCTTATTTTCTTAACACAGAGAAAACAGGCCCAGAGACTCAGACAAAATGAGAAGATAGAGAAATTTGTACCAATGAAAGAACAGGACAAGGCCATGGCCAGAGATCAAAGTAAAACAGACATAAGTAACATGCCTGATGGAGTATTTAAAGCAATGATCATAAGGATATTCACTGGACTTGAGTAAAGAGTGGAAGACATCAGTGATTAAAAAGAACCAATCAGAGATGAACAGTGCAATAAACGAGATTAGAAATAGACTTGATGCAAAGTACAGCAGGCTGGAAGAAGCAAAAGAATGAATTAATGACCTAGAAGACAGAGTAATGGAAAGTAATCAAGCTGAACAAAAGAGGAGAAAAAAAGAATTATGCAAAATAAGAGATTTGGGGAACTCAGTGACTCCATCTAATGTCATAATATTCGCAGAAGAAGGAGAGAGAGAAAAGAGGGCAGAATATTTATTTGAAGAAATAATAGCTAAAAACTTCCCTAATCTGGGGAATCCAGATACAAGAAGTAGAGAAGCTCCAAAAAACGAACAAAAGCAGGCCAACACCAAGACATACTGTAATTAAATTGGCAAAATATAGTGATAAAGAAAAAATTTTAAAAGCAGAAGGATGAAAAGAAGACCTTTACATACAAGGGAAACCCCACAAGGCCATCAGGAGATTTTTTTAGCAGACACTTTCCAAGCCAGAAGGGAGTAGTGTGATATATTCAAGATGCTGAATGGGACAAAATCTGCAGCCAAGTATACTATATCCAGCAAGGTATCATTCAGAATAGAAGAAGAGATAAAGAGCCTCCCAGACAAATAAAAACTAAAGGAGTTTGTGACCAATAAACCAGCTTTGCAAGAAATATTAAAGTGAGCTCTCTGAGTGGAAAGGAGAGACCAAAAGTGACACTATGAAGGTAGGAAACACAAAAGCAGTAAAAATGAGTATTTCTGTAAAAAGTCAGTCAAGGAACTCATAAAATAAAAGGATGTAAAATATGACATCATATACCTAAAATGTGGAGAGAAAAGGAGTAAAGAATGAGTTCAAACTTAAACTACCACGTATTTCATGTAGACTGCTATACACAGAAGATATAATATACAAACCTAAGTGAATCAAAAACCACTAATAAATATGCAAAGAATAAAGAGAAAGAAATCATATCACTAAATCATATCACTAAATAAATACATCACTAAAGAAAACCAGCAAACCATAAAAACGAGAAAGACAAAGGATCAGAGAAAATCTTCACAAACAACCACAAAACAAGTAATACAATGGGAATAAATACATATCTATCAATAATTACTCTGAATGTAAGTGCACTAAACACTCCAATCAAAAGACATAGGATGATAGGACGGATATAAAAAACAAGACCCATCTATACACTACCTATAGGAGACTCATTTCAGACCAAAAGACACCTACAGATTCAAAGTGAGGAGATGGAGAAACATTTATCATGCAAATGGATGTCAAAAGAAAGCCAGGGTAGCAATACTTAAATTGGACAAAATAGACTTTAAAACAGAGACTATGACAAGAGACAAAGAAGCACACTATCTAGTCATAAAGGGGACAATCCAATAAGAAAATATAACAATTATAAATACTTATGCACCCACATGAAAGCACCCACACACATAAAACAGTTAATAACAGGGATGCCTGGGTGGCTCAGTCACTTAAGGATCCAACTTCAGCTCAGGTCATGATCTCACAGTTCATGAGTTCAAGCCCTGCATCAAGCTTTGTGCTGAAAGCTCAGAGCTTGGAGCCTGCTTCAGATTCTATCTCACCCTCTCCCTCTGTCCCTCTCCTGCTCAGACTGTCTCTGTCTCTCAAAAAGAAGTAAAGGTTAAAAAACTAAAAACAAAAACAAAAACAACAGTTAATAACAAACATACAGGAACTAATTGGTAACAACACAATAATAGTAGGGGACTTTAACACCCCACTTATATCAACAGACAGATCAAAACAAAAAAATCAACAAGGAAACAATGGCTTTGAATGACACACTGAGCCAGATGAATTTAACCAACATATTCAGAACATTCCATCCTAAAACAGCAGAATACACATTCTTTTCAGGTGCTCGTGGAACACTCTCCAGAACAGATCATGTATTAGGCCAAAAAACAAGTCTCAACTAATTCAAGAGGATCAAAGTCATACCATGCATCTTTTCTAACCATAACACTATGAAACTAGAAATCAACCACAAGAAAAATCCGGAAAGACCACAAATACCTGAAGGTTAAATGCCCTGCTACTAAACTAAATCAGAAAATAAAAGAAGAAATAAAAAAGTACATAGAAACAAATAAAAAAGAAATCACAACAGTCAAACTACTGGGATTCAGCAAAAGCAGTTCTAAGAGGGAAGTTTACAGCAATATAGGCTTACCTCAAGAAGCAAGAAAAATCTCAAATAAACAACCTAACCGTTTACCTAAAGGAGCTAGGAAAAGAACAACAAACTAAAACCACTAGAAGGAAAGAATAAGGATTAGAGCAGAAATAAAACTATAAAAACAAAAGAACAGATCAACGAAACCTAGAGCTAGATCTTCAAAAATAAAATAAAATAAAATTGACAAACCTCTAGCCAAACTCATCAAGAAAATAGAAAAGGACTCAAATAAATAAAATTATAAATGAGAGAGAAGTAACAACCAACACCATAGAAATACAATCGTAAAAGATTATGTAAAACTAAATGCCAAAAAATTGGTCAACCTAGAAGAAATGAATAAATTCCTAGAAACATAGGCTAAGTGAAATTAGTCAGAGAAAGACAAATATCATATGACTTCACTCATATGAGGACTTTAAGGTAAAAAACAGGTGAACATAAGGGAAGGGAAGCAAAAAATAATATAAAAACAAGGAGGAGTACAAAACATAAGAGACTCTTAAATACAGAGAACAGAGAGTTACTGGAGGGGTTGTAGGAAGGGGGATGGGCTAAATGGGTAAGGGGCATTAAGAAATCTACTCCTGAAATCATTGCTGCACTATATGCTAACTAATTTGGATGTAAATTAAATAAAATGGTAAAAAAAAAAAAATCCTAGAAACATATAAACTACCAAACTGAAACAGGGAGGAATAGAAAATTTAGACAGAAAACCAGCAAAGAAATTGAATCAGTAATCAAAAAATCCCAACAAACAAAAGTTCATGACCAGATGACTTCCCAGGCAAATTGTGCCAAACATTTAAAGAGTTAATACCTCTTTTTCTCAAACTATTCCAAAAGACAGAAAAGGAAGGAAAATTTCCAAATTCATTCTATGAAGCCAGCATTACCCTGATACCAAAACCAGACAAAGACACCACAAAAAAACAGAACTACAAGTCAATATCTCTGATGAACATACATGCAAAAATCCTCAACAAAATATTAGCAAACCGAATCTAACAATACATTAAAAAAATCATTCATCATGATCAAGTGGGATTTATTCTGGGTTGCAAGGGTGGTTCAATATTCACAAATCAGTCAACATGATACATCAGATCAACAAGCAAAGGATAGGAACCATATAATCATTTCAATGGATGCAGAAAAAGCCTTTGACAAAATACAACATCCATTCATGACAAAAAACCCTCAACAAAGTAGGTTTAGAGGGAATATACCTCAACATCAAAAAGGCCATATATGAAAAACCCACAGCTAATATCATCCTTAATGGGGAAAAACTGAGAGCTTTTTCCCTAAGGTCGGGAACAAGACAAGGACGTCCACTTTCACCATTTTTATTCAACATGGTACTGGAAGTCCTAGTCACAGCAATCAGACAACAAAAAGAAATAAAGGGCATCCAAATTGGTAAGGCAGAAGTAAAACTCTATTTTCAGGTGACACATTATATACAGAAAATCCTAAAGACTCAATCAAAAAAACTTGCTAGAACTGATAAATGAATTCAATAAAGTCTCAGGATACAAAATCAATATAGAGAAATCTATTACATTTCTATACATCAATAATGAGGCAGCAGAAACAGAAATTAAGCAAACAATCCCATTTACAATTGCACCAAAAATAAGATACCTAAAAATAAACCTAACCAAAGAGGTAAAAGACCTGTACTCTGAAAACTATAAAACACTAATGAAAGAAACTGACAATGACACAAAGAAATGGAAAAACAGGCACCTGGGTGGCTCAGTTGGTTGAGCATCTGACTTCAGCTCAGGTCATGATCTCACACAGTTTGTGACTTCGAGGCCCCACATTGGGCTTGCTGCTGTCAGCACAGAGCCCGCTTCAGATCCTCTGCCCTTCTCTTTCTCTGCCCCTCCCCCACTCACATTCTCTCTCAAAAATGAATAAGCATTTTAAAAAAAAGACAAAGAAATGGAAAGACATTCCATGCTCACGGATAGGAAGAGTAAATATTGTTAAAATGTCTACTCTACACAAAGCAGTCTACATATTTAATACAATCCCTATCAAAATACCAACATTATCACAGAACTACAACAAACAATGCTAAAATTTTTATGGAACTACAAAAGGCCCCGAAGAGCCAAAGCAATTTTAAAAAAGAAAACCAAAGCTGGAGGCATCACAATTCCAGACTTCAAGCTGTTTTACAAAGCTATAATCATTAAGACAGTATGGTACTGGCACAAAAAAATAGGCACACAGATCAGTGGAACAGAATAGAAAGCCCAGAAATGAACCCACAATTATACAGTCAATTAAACCTCAACAAAGCAGGAGAGAATATCCGATAGGAAAAAGACTGTCTCTTCAACAAATAGTGTTGGAAAAGTTGTTCAGTTATGTGCAAAAGAATGAAACTGGACCACTTTGTTACACCATACACAAAAATGAATTCAAAATGGATTAAAGACCTACATGTGAAATCTGAAACTACAAAAATCTCAGAAGAGAACACAGGTGGTAACTTTTTTGACACTGGCCATAGCAACTTCTTTCTAGATATATCTCCTGAGGCAAGAGAAACAAAAACAAAAATAAACTATTGGAATTACATAAAAATAAAAAGCTTCTGCACAGTAAAGGAAACAATCAACAAAACTAAAAGGTAACCTCCAGAATGGGAGATGGTATTTGGAAATGACATATCCCGTAAAGGATTAGTATCCAAGATGTATAAAGAACTGATATAACTCAACACCAAAAAACCCAAATAATCCAATTACCAAGTGGGCAAAAGACACAGACATTTCTCCAAAGACTTCATACACATGGCCAACAGACACATGAAAAGATGCTCATCAGCATTCATCATTAGGGAAATGCAAATCAAAACTACAATGAGATCACCTCACACTTGTCAGAATGGGTAAAATAAAAAATACAAGAAACAACAGCTATTAGAGAGAATGTGGAGAAAAAGGAACCCTTGTGTACTGTTGGGAATGCAAACTGGTGCAGCCACTCTGGATGAGGTTCCTCAAAAAGTTAAAAATACCCTATGATCCAGCAATTGCACTGCTGGGTCTTTACCCAAAGAATACAAAATTCACACTAATTCAAATAGATACACATACCCCTATGTTTGCAGTATTATTTATAATAGCCAAATTACAGAAGCAACCCAAGTGTCCATTAATGAATGAATGAATGAATGAATAAAAATGTGGTACACTTCTAAAATGAAATACTATTCCACTATAGGAAAGAATGAAATCTTGCCACTTGTAACAACATGGATGGAACTAGAGAGGGAACTAAGCGAAGTAAGTCAGAGAAGGAAAAATACCATATGATTTTACTTACGTGTGAAATTCAAGAAACAAAATGAGCAAAGGGGAAATAAAAAGAGAGAAAACAAGAAACAGAGCCTTAACTACAGAGAACAAACTGATGATTACCAGAGGGGAAGTGAGTGGCGGGGTGGGTGAGACAGGTGATGGGGATTAGGGAGCACACTTGCTGTGTTGAGCACCAGATGATGTATGGAATTGTTGAATCACTGTATTGTACATCTGAAACTAATGTAACACTGTAGAACTAACTGGAATTAAAACACAAACTTAAATATATATAATGCAGATACATATAACTTAAATATATACATATGTCAAGTAGAGAGATGGCAGAAAAGGACTGACACCTTCAAAAGCTGAATTTAACTAATGTAACATAGAGGTCAATAAATAGCCAATTAAGAACAGAACTATAATAAACACTGTAGCAGGAGGGAGTGATTAACTCATTAAGGTAAAAGAAAATAACAGAACCCTATTTATTTACTGAAAACTAGAATACCACAATACTACAAGTCGAGGTGAGATTTTATTTTTCATTCTTTTAAGTTTATTTATTTATTTTGAGAGAGTCAGAGACAACAAGTGGGGGAGAGGCAGAGAGAGAGGGAGGGGGATCTGAAGCAGGCTCCGTGCTGTCAGCACGGAGCCCAACTTGCGGCTCAATCCCATGAACCGTGAAATCATGACCTGAGCCAAGATAGAGAGTCCTATGCTTAACTGACTAAGCCACCGGGCACCCCTCAAGATAAGATTTTACAAAACAAAAAGAGGAAGATCCACCTTGCCTAGTATCACAAGCATAGGAGTACTTCATTTTCACATCGTTGCTCTGCTACATATTAACATAAATTAAGAAGTATATTTACCTTGAATGGAAAACAGGATTTCACCTATTGTGACAATTATGATTGAGATAGCATGCCTGCAGCGATAGGTTGAGAATGATTCCGAGCCTGAATCCAGACTCAGCAGAACCATTATGAATGATTAATAATGTCCTGCTATGAGTGATAGAGGAAAAATGAAGGATATGTGCTGTGTACTTGACAGCTTTAATACCTTGCATTTTCTCTGAAAACTTGTATCCCATTCGTAGGTCCCCACCAAAAAAGTTGAATTTAACTCATTTAATATTACAGGCAACTACCACCCAATCGATAAAGGGACAGGATGACAATGAACACTGTTTGGGGAAATCTATCCAGGCCATGAGCCACTTTTTCTTTTCTCAGAAACATTCCCTGATCCAGGAGGCTTGTATCCCATTCCCCTAGTTACCAGTGACTCATCCCTGAGTGGATCCTAATCCAACATGAGGTAACAGAGTTTCTCTTCAGAGCTGGGATTCACAAACAGCCAATTTTGGTTTTATATACGTGGAACTGCAACATGTGCAAAATATGAAGGTCATGTGCTATCATTCAGAGACAGAAGCTGAGAAACTACTCAGTTTGCAGGAAAATGAATAAAGAAAATCTACAGAGCCAGGGAAATGAGGAGAATATTCTCTGGATTCTTGAGAACCTTCCTGTCCCTATATCCCTACCCATACCTCCTGTCACCTAGATTCTTAGCTTCCCTTTTCCTTATTTAAACTAGCTTGAATTTATTTGTTATTTACAGTCAAAGGGTATCAACTAATAAAGGATAAGGGGGGTGCAAAAGGATAAAAGAAAATAATATTTTAGAAGAACTGGCCAAAATAAATAAATAAAGGAATAGAATAGTTAGAAAAAATCAAATTACTTCTCAATCCATATTAAAATTATGGTAAAAATTAACTCCTTCAATTTTTTACCCTCTTCTTAAAGAGTATATGTAATCAATTTAAAGAAATCTGACCTTTGTTTCTTCTGTTCTCACGGCATCCAGCAAATAATGCAGTAGCTCCTGACTGTCCTGTTGCTGGAAACCTTTAAATCGAGGGGCCCTATGATTTAAAAACAAAACAGGAAAGAAAAAAGATAATTTCATCAACAATATATTACTATCATCAAAAATAATTTTTTTGAATGTTTACATGATTAATGTATTTGAGAGAGAGTGTGTGTGTGCGCATGTGTGTGCATGCAGGGCCCCTCTGGAGGGGCAGAGAGAAAGAAGGGAGAGAATCCCAAGCAGGCTCCATGCTGTCAGCCCAGAGCCCAACATACGACTCAATCTCACAAACCTCAATTGCTTAACCAACTGAGCCTCCCAAGTGCCCCTCATCTAAAATCATTTTTAAATAACATATATTCAAAGATTCAATATAGTCCTTTTACCACTAGGTAAAAAGAGCAGATATGATCATTGCTCCAATTAAGATGAGATCATCAGTACACAGAAAATAATATAGTTATCAGGGCATCTGGGTGGTTCAGCCAGTTAAGCATCTGACTCTTGATTTCGGCTCAGGTCATAATCTCATGGTTCTTGGGATCAAGCCCCACATGGTGCTCTGCACTGATAGCATGGAACCTGCTTGGGATTCTCTCTCTCCCTCTCTCTGCCTCTCTGTCTCTCTTGAAATAAATAAATAAAATAAAAAAGAATAATATGGCTGTCATTTATCAAGTGACTACTACATGCAAGCATAGTACATATGTTAAGCTTTACATAGATCAATCCTCAAACAAGCTTGGGATGCACTATTTTCTCCAGCTTATACAGGGGGCTCAGAGGGATTATTCAAATAATTTGCAAGGTCACATAGCAAGCAAAAATATAGTACTCAAACCCAAGCCACTGTGATCTATTATCTTCCTACCCTGAATAACCAAATGAAAAACAAGAAGTTATTTATATTTAAATAAAGAACAATAATCTGATATCTCTGTGAATGTATTTATTTTAAGGATTTAACAACTAAATTTCCTCGTATTAATTAAAGGTTCAGGTGCTGTACATGGAGACATCAACACAGCAAATATTTAGTTGATTTCATTAACCTTAAAAAACAGTATTTTCTGCAATAAATTCCAATACTAAAATGAAATGAAAATAAGTGCTAAATTTAGATAGTGCTCTGATCTAAGATGAAGAAAGAATTTTGTCAAAGTAATATAAAATAGTAAGAATATCTTATTGTAGTACAAGTTTACAATGTTCTCCTTGTGGTATGTCCAACATATCTCATTTGATATGCAAAACAGTGCTGTTAAGAAATCAGTTAAGATGAACTGTTTTACACTTGAGAAAACTGAAGAACAATCTGTGTGCCACTGACATAAATCCAAGTCTTTTGATTCTTGAGTCCAGTACTTCAAGCATTATTCTTTATTATCTCATAATAAACATTCATTCTAGTAATGCACTAATGAGAGTCCCTGGTGCTAAAAAGCTATCTGAACTAGCAGTGAATCTAGCCTATAATAGGAACCGTAATTTCATTTATTCACTCTTGTTAAGTAGTAGCAAAAGCAAAAGGATGCTGAGAACTTTGATTTACTGCCCTTGTGGGCTTCCCTTTCTGCATTTGGTGGATATAGATCACCTTCTAGATCAGAGAAGAGGACAGAAACCAAGATGGACACATTTCTCACCCCTATCTGGGCTTCCATGGCTGGAATCCACGTAAGGCAGAAACTGCATGACATGACATTTGTGCTGTAGGCATCAAGGAAGTTCAGTGAAGTGGAAGAAGATTGCAAGGGGCAAACGGGAATCCTTCAGGGATCCTCATCTGCCATGTTGCAGGTAGGAGGAACAGTCTGTGGCTTTCAAAGCAGATGCACAGGAAGGAAATTGTTCCTGAACAAAGGAGAAACTTTCTCTACCACGTCTCTGCCTACAGCTCCATCTCAACTATCCACAGACCAGTTACTGCCTTCTAAACCATTCAAGAAAATTAATGACGAATCACTAAATTCTACTCCTGGAACCAATACGACATATATGTTAACTAACTTGAAAATAAATAAACAAACAAACCTAGATTTTTTTTTTCTTTCTTCTTCTACCTAGGACTGGGTCAAAAATTCTAAGAGGACTTAAAGAATCTGTAATACCCAAAGCAATCTATATATTCAATGAAATCCCTATCAAAATAACACCAACATTCTTCACAGAGCTAGAACAAACAATCCTAAAATTTGTATGGAACCACAAAAGACTCTGAATAGCCAAAGCAATCCTGAAAAAGAAAACCAAAGCTGGAGGTATCACAATTCCAGACTTTAAGCTGTATTCCAAAGCTGTAATCATCAAGACAGTATGATACTGACACAGGAACAGACACATAGATCAATGGAACAGAATAGAGAACCCAGAAATGAACCCACAAATATGTGGATGGTCAACCTTACCAAGAGCCTGAAAGGAAGCTCTTAGGCAAATACTAACTAAGGCTACAAGAGAACACATACTTAGCCTAGAGACCTGAAACCAGGCCAAACCTTCTATAGACTCTTCTCACCTCCCCCAGATGAGGGCAGCAGAGTAACTGTAAGCCAATACAAGACCTCAATCTCCAAGGCCAGCCCAGAGTTCAGAGGTAAGGCTATCTTAAAATTTGACATTTTTAGGCAGAGAAGAGAGGGATATGAGGAAAAGAGGCTATGGAAGGGAGAGGATGTGAAAAAGGCAGCAGGGGAAACAAGGAAGGGTGGAGGAAATGGAAGAAAGCAAAGGGGGAAAAAATGGGAAAAAACAAACAAAAAATTCTACTCCCAAGAAGCCTACAAACCAATATCATAAAACACAAAGAAATCTGATGTTAAAAAATCAACAACTGAAATGCATTTACTTCACTCCAAATAAATTTTATAAAACTGATCCAAAGATGTTACAATATGTTGAGAATGTACAAAAACATAAAGGCATGCCAATAAAAGCCTAGATATTAGGTAAAAAAGAAAAACTTTTTTTTTTTTAAGTTTATTTATTTTTGAGAGAGAAAGAGAGCACGAGTGGGGCAGGGCAGAGAGAGAGGGAGACACAGAATCTGAAGTAGGCTCCAGGCTCTGAGCTGTCATCACAGAGCCTGATGTGGGGCTGGAACTCATGAACCATGAGATCATGACCTGAGCTGAAGTCAGACGCGTAACTGACTAAGCCACCCCGGCGCCCCAAAAAGAAAAACTTTTTTAAGGGATATGTAGATATTGATAAGATAGCCAATTGAAAATATTAGAAGAAAATAAAACTACAGATATAAAAATCAATAGATAGGATAAATTCTATACACAGTTGAAGGGCAAACCAGTAAATTAGAAGATAATAGTATTTTGAGAATTTGGTGGCACTCCTTAATGTACATGACATACCATAGAGTATCACAAAACTACAAATATGTATATGTATGTATATGTGTATACACATATATATTTGTAGTGTGTGTATATACATATATGTGTATACACATATGCATACACATGCATATTTGTATATATATATATACACACACACACATATATACACACACACACACATATGTATTTCCTCATGGACAAAACCCAAAGAAAGCTCAGCACATCAATATTAGTTACCAACATAAAAGAGTGAAGGAGTAAACAAAGCAAAAGATGGGCATAAATGAGTATAAAGAAACGATCACTCTAGAGCATCTTTGAACCTTTTAAGGAAGAATGCATGTAGAAACTGGTGAAATCCAAGAAAGATTTGTAGGAGAGTTGACAGTATTGTGTTAATGTCAATTTCCTGGTTTTGACAATGCACTGTTGTTTAAGTTATTATTGATAGTGGAAGCTAAATAAAGGGTACACAGTAACTCTGTACTCTTATTTCAACTTCTTGTGATCCTTAAAACTACTGCAAAATAACAAGAATTGGGGTGGGTGGGGAATCCAGAAGAAAGTTGAAGAATTTGCTCCCGACATTCACAAGAGGTAGAAATGTCTGATAATCACTCTTACAATAGAAACTACAAGAGACAGTTCAACTTTCAAAAATCAAGTAATGTATACACACAATGTAGATGAATCTCAAAATAATTATAGCAAAAAGCCAGACAAAAAAGAGTACACACTATATATAGGAATCTAAAACATGCAAACGAATCTACAGTGACAAAAACAGGTAAGTGGTACAGAGGGGAGGGGTTTAGGGGAGACAGTCCAGAGAGAGGGATCACAAAAGGGCCCAAGAAAACTTTTAGGGGTGATGCATACATTCATCACACTGATTGTGGCAATGGTGTCACAAGTATGTAGATATACATTATACGTATATATGTATATAGTATCTCAAAACTTATCCAATGGTATGCTTTAAATATGTACAGCTTAATGTATGTCAAATATACAAACTATTCAGAACACCCATTAATACGATTCACTGTTTCAACAGATTTTTAAAAACCCATATGATTATTTCAATAGATGCAGGAAAAGCATTTAATAAAATCCAATACCCGTTCTTTTTTCTTAAAAGAAAAAAACATTCATTATCTCATGGTTTCTCTGGGCCAGGAATCAAAGTATACCAATGGTAATACATAATGTTTATTTATTTAAATAATAAAGTTTTGTTGTTTTTTAAGGAAAAATTGGGTATTGGGAGTTTATCAAATACTGTTATTCTTGATGAGAATCCTCAGAAAAAACTAGGAATGGGAATTTCCTTAACCTGATGAAAGGCATCTACGAAAAACCTACAGCTGCTATCACACTTATGTGTGAAAGACTGAATGTTCCTCCCCTAATATCAGAAACAAAGCAAAGATGCATATTTCACCACTCCAACATTGTACTGGAGGTCCTTGCCAGCTATATAAAGTAAGAAAAAGGTCTAAAAGGATACAAATTTTAAAGGAAGAAATAAAATGGTCTTTATTTACCAATGACATTATTGTCTACATAGGAAATCCCAAAAGATCTACATGAAGCTATTATAACCAGTAAATGAATTAAACAAAGCAGCAAGAAACAAGATCAATATACAAAAACCAAGTATATTTCTGTATATTAGAAACGTATAACTGGAAATTGAAATTTCTTTAAAGTACCAATTTACAATAAATAGTATTTAAAAACATGAAATTCTAAAGGTAAATCTAACAACATTGTGTAGCATTTGCAAGCTGAAAATCACAAAACTTGATGAGAAAAATCAAATACCTAAATAACTGAAAAGATATGTCATAATCATGCTTTGGAACACAACATGGTTAAGATGTCCATTCTAAACTGATCTCCAAATGCAATCACAATTAAACTGATTGTAAAATTCATGTGAAAAAGCAAAGGACTTGAAATAGTTAAAAAAAAAAAAAGTAAAGTTTGAACTCTCATTCTCCAATTCCACGACTTACTATAAAGTTACAGTAATTGACACAGTGGAGGACTGGGGTAAGAATAGACATGCAGATCAATGGAACAGAACAAAGTCCCAAAACAGACTCAACATACATGGCTCAAATCTTCACCAGGTTTTTAAAAATTACTTTTCTTAATATGTATCTCTTAAAAAAAATTTTTTTTACATTTATTGATTTTTGAGAGACACAGTGAGATAGAGTGTGAGCGGGGGAGGGGCAGAGAGAGAAGGAGACACAGAATCTGAAGCAGGCTCTGGGCTCTGAGCAAGTGTTCAGCACAGAGCCTGATGCAGGGCTCAAACCCACGAACCGCGAGATCATGACCTGAGCCGAAGTCGGATGCTCAACCAACTGAGCCACCCAATATACATCTCTTTTTAAAGTAAACATAAAAAGCAAAAGGCAATTTTTAATATTTTCAAATGATGTTTGATCCAGTAATTCTATATATCCTACTGATGTACTCTCACAAGTGCAGCACACACACACGTAAAATCAAGTAAGTCATACCCACATGCACTAAAATGGAAAAATGTAAAAAATGTATTAAACAAAACAAGTTGCAAACAATCTGTGTATATGTCTGTGTATGCATAATCACTTTTGAAAAAAATAAGATAAATACTACTTTGAATGTCTATCCATGAACACCTATTATTTAAACATTTTTTTAATTTATAAATCTTTATAAAACAAAAAAAAAAATGCAAAACAGTTATTTTTGGAGATCCAAAAACAAATTTCTAATTGACATAAATTCCTAAAAACTTTTGAACTCTGTGAGGCACCAAAGTCTCTGAGACTTTTATGGGACTTTCTGTTCTTCAGGTTTTGAAAAACAGCATTTGCCTACTAAATTAAACACATAATAAACCCTCTATATTTTTGACCACATTCAAAATACCACGGCACAGTATGCTAAGTGAAATAAGCCAGTCACAGAAAGACAAATAGTGTGATTCCATTTATATGAAGAACCTAAAATAGTCAAATTCATAAAATAAAAGAGCACAATGTTGTCTACTAGGGCCTGGAGTGAAGGAAAAATAGGAATAATCAATAGGCATAAAGTTTTAGTCAAGCAAGATGGACAAGCTCTAGAGATCTCCTGTCCAGCATTGCACCTACAGTCAACAATATTTTGTACACTTAAATTTTTTTAATGTTTATTTATTTCTTAATATTTTTTATGTTTGTTTATTTTTTGAGAAAGAGAGACAGAGAGACAGACAGAGTGCAAGCAGGGGAGGGACAGAGAGAGGGAGACACAGAATCTGAAGCAGGCTCCAGGATCTAAGCTGTCAGCTGTCAGCACAGCCCCCAACATCGGGCTTGAACTCACAAACCACGAAATCATGACCTGAGCCGAAGTTGGATGCTTGATCGACTAAGTCACCGAGGTGCCCCTGTATACTTAAAAATTTTAAGATGGTAGGGGTGCCTGGGTAGCTCAGTAGGTTAAGTCTCCAACTCTTGGTTTCAAAGCAGGTCATGATCTCACAGCTGGTGGGATCAAACCCCAAGTTGGGCTCTGTGCTGTTGGCACAGAGCCTGCTTAAGATTCTCTCCCCCACACCTCTCTCTCTCTCTCTCAAAATAAATAAATAACTTCAAGAGAAAAAAAGAAAAAATTTAAGAAGGTAGAGCTCATGGTAAGTGTTCTTTTCACAATTATTTTTGAAAAAATTAACCTTGGTACAATTCTATGAGCTAAAATACAATATAATGCCATGGCACAAGTAACTAGCTTAAATTAAAATGAAATTTTGAAGCCTAGAGATATAAAAAAAATGTTAAGTTCCCATTTAAAGAATTTTGTTTCTGGGGCGCCTGGGTGGCGCAGTCGGTTAAGCGTCCGACTTCAGCCAGGTCACGATCTCGCGGTCCGTGAGTTCGAGCCCCACGTCAGGCTCTGGGCTGATGGCTCAGAGCCTGGAGCCTGTTTCCGATTCTGTGTCTCCCTCTCTCTCTGCCCCTCCCCCGTTCATGCTCTGTCTCTCTCTGTCCCAAAAATAAATAAACGTTGAAAAAAAAAAAAAAAGAATTTTGTTTCTACATATTTTAGTAATTGTGGACTGGACTAGCTCATGAACTCCATGACAGGATCTATTTTTAATATGTTATACACTGTGTATCCCTAGAATCTAGCAAGTAACTGACACAAATAAGTTCTCAATTTTTAAAAAAAAATTTTTTTTTTAACGTTTTATTTATTTTTGAGACAGGGAGAGACAGAGCATGAATGGGGAAGGGTCAGAGAGAGAGAGGGAGACACAGAATCTGAAACAGGCTCCAGGTTTGAGCAGTAAGCACAGAGCCCGACGCAGGGCTCGAACTCACAAACAGTGAGATCGTGACCTGAGCCGAAGTCGGACGCTTAACCGACTGAGCCACCCAGGCGCCCCAGTTCTCAATTTTTTCAGATGAAGGAATAAGTGAAAGCATTAAAGTTGCATCAGGTCCTTTATGGTATGTATGTATTTCCACGTACCCAAGGATTTTGTTTTTGAACATACAGTACTATCTTGAGAAATTCACTTAAACTCTATTTGCCTTGAAGCTCATTTCTAAAACTAAGGAAAGGGGCACCTGGGTGGCTCAGTCAGTTAAGCGTCTGACTCTTGATTTTGGCTCAGGTAGTCATCTCACGGTTCATGAGATCAAGCCCTATTTCAGGCTCTGCGCTGACAGCCTGGAGCCTGCTTGGGATTCTCTCTCTCCCTCTCTCTGCCTCTCTCTCTCTCAAAATAATAAACATTTTTTAAAAAATGATAAAAATAAGGAAGGCACCTGGCTGGCTCAGTTGGTAGAGCATGCAAGTCCTGATCTTGGGGTCATGAGCTTGAGCCCCATATTGCAGGTTGAGTATACTTAAAAATGATAATAAAAGTAAAAATAAGAAAACTAGGTTCAGATGACCTATTATGGCACCTTTTAGATTTTACAATTCTATAGTTTTCTTACTCTTTGTTCTTACATCATGGGCTTCTGAATCAGGACAGACCTCTATTTGAATCCTGGCTTTGTCACTATACAACTAAGTAAGCTACTCAACTTCTGTGAGTCTCAGTTTCCTTATTTATAAAATGGGGATAAACAAGCACTTCTTCAGAGTATTATGAGATATAATTTACATAAAGCACACAGCTGCAATTAAACAAATATTAGTTCTTAATCTCTTGAGAGTCTAGACAATAATAGTGTTATAGTAAGAGTGAAACTACCCATATTAAGTGATACATTAGAATTTTATAACTCATAATTATTTATATCAAAAATTTAGATGCACCCACTTCTGACAAAGCTGATTAAAAAGAACTTTAGGAGAAAGTGGTCCTTTTTCAGTCTCCTTCATGCTATGAAGAAACAGGAACAGGGCTGAGGTCAATGGTCCAGGGCTTGAAAGTTCCACCATTAATGGGTCCTTTAAAAACATGATCAACTCTTGGTCAGAAATATGCAATTTTAAACTTAAATATTATTAAAAACTAAGAGTTATACTTTGTTTAAATGACAACTAAATTGCCTCAAGTGCATTAAGAAACTTTATTCCCACACATATAAAATGAATGTTTAAAAAAATGGGATAATGGAATTAAGTGTCTTACCTTGAAAAACACAGGTATTCTCATATCCTCTGCTCTTTAATGAAAGTATTAGTTTAAGAGTTAAATCACCAATATTTAGTTGCTTATAAATGTCCCTTAATGTGCTTTCCTAAAAGTGAAATTACTTATCTACTTGATATGTATTTATTTCCAATCATAAATTATATTTAATTATATTTATCAAATATAATGATAAATTATATTTATTAGCAAACTCCATAGCTTTCTTTTCCCAAAACATTTTATGAATAAAATAAGGAATGGGAAATTATGTCACAAAATTAGTACACCATTCCCTCTCTTTTAAAATGGAGAGAAAAAGCTTGACAAAAGCAGCTAAAATTGTGTGAGGGAGAAACCCATTTTATTCTAAAATTTTTCCCCCACCAAGTTTTGCTTTCTAAAATGTTATCTTCACCAGTAATCCTCTCTCCTTACAAACAATGAATTAAAAGCAAATGCCAAATATCATCTTGGGACATTATAGAAAGTGATCTTCTAATACAACTACCAAATATGTTGTCTCATTCGTGTATTTATGAAATACATGTTACATATATATTTCATACCAACTACCCTTAAAAAAAAATCTACCATCTGGGGCACCTGGGTGGCTCAGCGGGCTGAGTATCTGACTTCAGCTCAGGTCATGATCTCACGGTTCATAGGTTCGAGCCCTGTATCAGGCTCTGTGATGACAGCTTGGAGCCTAGATCCTGCTTCATATTCTGTGTCTCCCTCTCTTGCTGCCCCTCTCCCTCCCACCTCTCAAAAATAAACATTAAAAAAAAAATTTTTTTTTTTTTTTAAATCTACCATCTGACTAAAACCACAGAAAGGACAGGCTATAATTTTTCCATAGTCTCTGAGTATCAAAAGTGCTCTCTGCCATGTTGAAGACATAAACAGACATTTCTCCAAAGAAGACATCCAGATGGCCAACAGACACATGAAAAGATGCTCAACATCATTCATCATCAGGGAAATGCAAATCAAAACTACAATGAGATATTACCTCACACATGTCAGAATGGCTAAAATCAAAAATAAAAGAAAAAACTGCTGGTGAGGATGTGGAGAAAAAGAAACCCTTGTGCACTGTTAGTGGAAATACAAACTAGTGCAGGCGCTCTGGAAGACAGTATGGAGGTTCCTCAAGAAGTTAAAAATAGAACTACCATATGATCCAGTAATTACTCAACTGGGTATTTACCTAAAGAATACAAAAACACTGGGATGCCAGGGTGGCTCAGTCTGTTAAGTATCTGACTTCAGCTCAGGCCTTGATCTCACTGTTGATGGGTTGAGCCCCGCATCAGGCTCTGTGCTGACAGCTCGGAGCCTGAAGCCTGCTTTGGATTCTGTGCCTCCCTCTCTGCCCCTCTCCCTGCTCGTGCTCGCTCACTCTCTCTCTCTCTCTCTCAAAAATAAATAAAAACATTAAAAAAAAAATTTAGGGGCTCATGGGTGGCTCAGTTGGTTGAGGGTCCGACTTCAGCTCAGGTCATGATCTCATGGTCCGTGCGTTTGAGCCCCATGTCGGGCTCTGTGCTGACAGCTCAGAGCCTGGAGCCTGCTTCAGATTCTGTGTCCCCCTCTCTCTCCGCCTCACCCCTGCTTGTGCTCTCTGTCTTTCAAAAATGAACAAATATATAAAAATTTTTTTAAAAAGAATATAAAAACACTAATTCAAAGGGATACACACACCCCTATGTTTATTGCAGCATTATTTACAATAGTCAAATTATAGAAGCAGCCTAAGTATCCATCAACTGATGAATGGATAAAGAATATGTAGTATACTTATACAATGGAATGTTATTCTGCCATAAAAAAGAATGAAATCCTACCATTTGCAAACAACATGGATGGACCTTGTGGGCATACTAATTGAAATAGGTCAGACAGAGAAAGACAAATACCATATGAACTTACTTACATGTAGAATTTAAAACAAAACACCCAAAAACAAACAAACAAACAAACAAACAAACAAACATGCTCATAGACACAAAGAAGAGATTGGTGGCTGCCAGAGCCAGGGAGTGAGGGGGTAGGTAAAATGGGTGAATGAGGTCAAAAGGTACAAACTTTCAGATATTAATAAACAAAAAAGAACACCTATGAAAAACCTACAGTTAACTTCATTCCTAATGTTATTGAAAGAATATTTTCCCCCTAATTTGGGGATTGTAGGCAGGGATGCCTGCTTTCATCATTTCTATTCCACATGTTATTAGAGGTTCAAGCCAGCACAGTAAGGTAAGGAAAAGAAACAAAAGGCATACAGTTTACAAAGGGCAAAGTAAAACTGGTGATTCAAAGAGCAGTGATCTACACTGACAGCCCTCCAGCTCAGGTCAACTGTATGCCCTATGTATCTAAGATCTAAGATTGAAACTCTCCTCTTAGAATAATGCAAACCTAAAGTGATCAGTTATAGTATCTAACTGCCCTATAATAATCTTGAGACACAGTTCTACATGTAAAATACTTAACATTCAATCACATTTAATAGGAAATCTTTTCAAGTGACTAAGTATCAACTTCCATTTAATGGTTTTCACTATCTCACTCAACTTTAGAAGAGTATAGGACCTACCATAAAGATTTTAAGGGGTTGAACAGGCAGTAAGTTTACAGGCTGCTCTTTCAACAAAGAAATACAATATCGTCTTTCAAATCTGCCTCCTTGGGGAAAAGAAAAATCTAAGATTACTACACTGAGCTAAGAATTTTTAGAACTCCCCTTTCTTAAGTGTTCTCAAAAGCCAGATCATGAGCTATATATACACTGTCTTCCTCCAATACACACACACACACACACACACACACACACACACACACACAATTTCTAACTAAAAACATTATTACTAGTGTCAGCTCCCTCAAGCCAAAGACCACCAGGAACACACTGGTAGTTGAACAAGAGGGGTTTATTACTTGTTGCATTTGGGGACAACATACACGATGGGAAACCATGGGGTGTCTCAATAAAAGGGTGTTGGAAAGAACTGATAGAGGATTTGAGTTTTGGATAAGTAATTTAGGGGAGAGTCTAAGGAAGCAGAAGTCTGCTCTCAGTTGAATGCCGTCAGAAAGTGGGGGTAATTCTATCACTGGGTATCTTGATAAATCTTATCTTTGAGTTAGGATAACCTAAATTCTAGTCTCTTTGGGAGACAAAATCAAGGATAAAGCTATAACTAGTAAAGAAGTAGCAGTCTTGGGGCGCCTGGGTGGCGCAGTCGGTTAAGCGTCCGACTTCAGCCAGGTCACGATCTCGCGGTCCGGGAGTTCGAGCCCCGCGTCGGGCTCTGGGCTGATGGCTCAGAGCCTGGAGCCGGTTTCCGATTCTGTGTCTCCCTCTCTCTCTGCCCCTCCCCCGTTCATGCTGTCTCTCTCTGTCTTAAAAATAAATAAACGTTGAAAAAAAAAATTAAAAAAAAAAAGAAGTAGCAGTCTCTCACTTTGGTCAAAGAAGATGTTTGGGATTTTTCTCAGTGGTAGACGAACTTTGCTTTTGTCTATGTTTAGATAAAATTATGAAGTAGCCTTGCTTTGTCTTAGTTTGTCAGTCTCAGAGCAACCTAGCCTGAGGTTGGCATTCTGTCAGACTGTTTGAACAATATGGCCTAACTGTAGGTGCCACCCCAGCTTCTGAATGTTAAGTGCTGTTTTTTGTTTGTTTGTTTGTTTTTTCCTTTCTTACTAGCTTAAAAACCCATTTTCAGACTAGGCTCCTAAAAACCTTTAGATGTTCACCATTAATACCAAATCTACTTTTAAAGAATTAAAATGCTATCTTTAAGGAAATGTTACCAGTAATTACAAAACAGGAGTCCTAGACATTTTGCTCAACAAAACAAACGCCTTTTGTTTTTTCCAGTGTATTTGTTTGAAAGCTGCCTTAATATTTTTGTATTGTTTGACCCACGATATGTTTGAACCCTAACAGATCTTGAAGGTATAACTTCAGAATTTTAAAATCTGATTATTTCACAAAATGCTTTTGAATGATTTTTTCAAAATATTTTTTCAAAACATCATTTCAGTTAACATTCGGAGAAATACTAAAGGTAGATTTTGACACCATCAGTGGCTCATCTAAAAAGAGCTATTATCCAGGTAGTCATACTTCTTACCAGGTGAGAGTCTGAGGAAGGAAAAATCTTGAGTTTTGTACCATTTTCTTTGCTCTCATTCATCAGTTCTGAAAGAATATAAGATTGTGCCAAGTTCTAAAAGAAAACAAAAGTAAAGTCTTCTGATTCAGTTGTAATATGCCTCTGATTCTATGGAATAAATACTCTCTTAAGCTCTCAAACGTCATCTAACAGAGCAAAAAAATGTTTAAGTTTACAAAAAAAATGTTCACATTTAGTAAATGTCAGTATTACTGATTAAATCACAGTAAAACACAGAGAAGGCCTTCCAGAAGCACTGTGTGAAAAGGGGGCATACATACGTTATGCAGCAATGGTTAACGATGGCCTAAAACAAAAAAGAAAACAGAAAAATCTCCAGGGGAACATTTAGCTGTCATTTGCTAGTTTACAGGTGTGCCAATAAATATAAATTAATCTTTTACATTTTACAAAGTTTCCTGATGGCTCTTACCTGCATGACTGCATTGAAAAAGCAAGTATTTCCTAAATTTGTAATTCCTTTCACAGGTGTTACACTGTTGCCTTTTCTTCCTTTCTTTTTTTCACCTGCTTCATATTTTTCTTCATAAAGTTTTAAGATTCTAGAGAATGCACCTAAGTTAGAGAAAACATAACTGACATAAGATATAAAATTCAATAACCATCACTTAAAATAATTTAAATATATTACTTAAAATTAAGTAACATTTCCCCTTGAATCACTGTCCCTGAAGTGATGTCAGGGACAAATAAATGTCTCTAGTTGGTATCCTCCTACTAAATAATTTTTCATTTTGACATACACATCTGTACCTCATACCATAATGAAGAATGAATTCCAGATGAATTAAAAATTTAAAAAGAATAAAGTAACAAAAATAAGGAGAGAACATCCAGATCTTGGTTCCTAAATACCATTCCCCACAAAAAGAAATGAAGACTCCTTGGGGTGCCTGGGTGGATCAGTCAGTTAAGTGTCTGACTTCAGCTCAGGTCATAATCTCAACAGCTTGTAGGTTTGAGCCTCACATCGGGCTCCGGGCTGACAGCTCAGAGACTGGAGCCTGCTTCAGATACTATGTCTCTCTCTGTTCTTCTCCCACTCATGCTCTGTCTCTATCTCTCTCTCTCAAAAATAAATAAACATTGAAAAAAATAATAAAGAAATCAAGACTCCTGATTCTAAACCTGGGGCAGCAAAGAAACAAAATAAACCTATAACATTTTTATTGTGCTAGAAAATAAGGAAGTGTTCAAAAAAACTGATGAGTATGTCAAAATACACACCATTTTGAGTGGTCCAATCTGGGAAAATTTGAATATCAAAATAAAGAAGGGTACTAATAGTTTATTATTCACTGAGCAAAATGAGAATGGATCTGAATGGATAATAGGTTTTTTTAACGGGAGGAAAAGAGAAAAACTTTTCCTTACAAGAGAATGCCAACTAATAAATAGAAGAAATGATGGAACTGGAAAATCACCAGATGGTGGCATTTTTTTATATTCTTGCAACTTTTCTGTAAGTTTGAAATTGTCAAAATAAAAAGTTTAAAAAATTAATAACTATATTATAAAAAAGTAAAACACCAGGGACCAGGGCCCTGTGGCCAGGCCAAATGCCATGAGCAGGGTTCCTGTGCCCCTGGCCTATGGGCCTCTTCCCTGCCCCCTCAGTTTGCCATTTTTGGAGTTTTTCATTATTATTAAACTGATGGGACTTTTGTGTTTTTATAGTGACTCTGTGGTGCAGCTCTTTAAGAAAGCTAGGACATGCCTTAGATGCAAAAAAAACAAAAAAAACAAAAAAAAACACCTATATGTTTGGCATATAAGTGCATGTTTTGGGCTCACTGATTTGTATAATTAATACAGATTTGAGCATTATAATATCAATTCATCATGTTTAAAAACAATATGAAAATGAATAATTTCTAACATTAACTGACATGATTGATCATACATATTAACAGCACATTATTTTCTGAATCAAAATATAATTTGAAGTTTGATGGGAAATTGCCAAGTTCTCCAATCTTTTGGTTTTAACTGAAATATTATTTTAAATTCCTTTCAACTTTCAGATTTTGTAATTCTTCACAATTATACATTTTATTCATCTAATACTGATATAATGTCTTGCATTGCTAATTAACTTTTAAATATTTGGCTATCTCCCCAGATGGGTGGGGATCAGAAAACGTCTCTACTCTTTCTTCCACAGGGCTGTGATGTTGGCGAGAACATCCATAATAAAAATTTAATGTAAATGAAAAATGTACCAGATTAAACAGGAGATCCAGTAGAAACTTGACCCTCTAAGCTTCTGATGAGTTTTTTTAATTTCCTTATTGTTTATTATTTTTGAGAGAGAGACAGAGAGACGGAGAGCAAGCAGAGAAGGGGCAGAGAGAGAGGGAGACACAGAATCGGAAGCGGGCTTCAGGCTCCTAGCTCTCAGCACAGAGCCCGACACGGGGCTCGAACTCACAGATCGCGAGATCATGACCTGAGCTGTAGTTGGCCGCCCAACCGACTGAGCCACCCTGGCACCCCAGCTTCTGATGAGTTCTTAAGAGTAAGTTAAGACATCCCCTCCCATCCTACCCTTCTATATGACAGCACTGAGGAAGATGAACAGATGCTGGAGGTAGCTCTGTGTTCAGGGACAGAAGCAGGCAGCAAACACCATAAAGAGAAACTTTAATCTTGGGTAAGGGCAGACTGATGTCATGCACACCCTGTTGGTTCAAATAAGGTTTGACTTGGCACCTGTGACTTTTGCCAAAAAAAGGCATCAATCGAGGGGGGTTATTAACACATTTTCTTTCTTTTTTTTTAATATTTATTTTTTGAGAGAGAGACAGACAGACAGAACATGAATTGGGGAGGGGCAGAGAGAGGGAGACACAGATTCCAAAACAGGCTCCAGGCTCTGAGCTGTCAGTAGAGTCTGACACAGGGCTCAAACTCACAAACCGCAAGATCATGACTTGAGCCAAAGTCAGATGCTCAACCAGCTGAGCTACCCAGGTGCCCCAACACATTTTCTTATAATGTTTTCAGATTAAATGCAGAGCTGCTATCTGCAAAGTACCCAGCAAGGTAAGCACTATGTAAGTGTGTGAAGACAGACCAGAGAATTGTTATTTGTGCCAAAATCCAGATCTTCATAAGCTATTCTTCATGTCCATTGTTTATACGTCCTCACTTTTAATCATTTCCTATAACTTCCTGGTTTTTTCCCCCCTTCAAGTTTATCTCTTATTTCTAACTGGATTTTCTGAATTGCTAATATGAACTTGCCTTTTATGTTGACTGTGGTTCTCCTATCTTTTTGGCTTTTCTTAATTGTATTCTTTCAGCTAATTCTTTGCTTAAAATTTATTTATTTTGAGAGAGAGAGAAAGCGAGAGTGGGGGAGGGGTACAGAGAGAGAGAGAGAGAGAGAGAGAGAGAGAGAATCCCAAGCAGGCTCCACACTGTCAGCACAGAGCCCAATGCAGGGCTTGAACCCACAAACCATGAGATCATGACCTGAGTCAAAGTCGGACACTTAACCAACTGAGTCACCCAGGCGCCACTGTGGCTTTTCTTTTTAACATGTGGTAACATCTTATCACAACCCTAGAGTTCTGGGTTAACACAGAAAAGAACTAGCAAGATAGATCTCTTCTCCTGTCTTCCATATATTAAAACATGTGATAAGAATTAAGTCCCATACTAAAGCTTGGGGGCAAAGGCTGGTACAATCAATGGAGAAGTCACTGACATGCAGAGGCCAGCCAATGGAGAAAAGGAAAAGCAGGAAAAAAAGCAAAGACAATATTCCAACCTGCAAGCAAATGTGAAAGCAAATGAAAAAAGCCAGTCAGTGGTTAAGAAGCACTACACAAGGGGTGCCTGGGTGGCTCAGTCAGCTAAGCATCTGACTTAGGCTCAGGTCATGATCTCATGGTCCGTGGGTTCGAGCCCTGCACTGGGGTCTATGCTGACAGCTCAGAGCCTGGAGCCTGCTTCAGATTCTGTGTCTCCCTCTCTCTCTCTGTCCCTCCCCTGCTCACGCGCACTCTCTCAAAAATAAACATTTAAAAAAAAAAAAAAAAAAAAAAGGAAGCACTACGCAAACAAGAGGAGGCCCCATATGGATCCCGGCTGGGTTTGGGAATAAGAGCAGTCTACCTCTTAATTATACTGAGATCCCAAGCAGAGCCTAAAGCAGGTTTCAGCTCTCATTAACAGCAATTGCCACTAGATGGCTTCATAGTGATTGTTAAGAGATTAAAGATGATAGAGTAATTAAATCCAAGCATTAGTCCATCTTTTTGGGCAAGGTTGTTACTCTGATTTTACATTTACAAAACCCAGTCTCCAACATGTTAAGTAATTTGCCCAAAGTCTTAAAGACAATCTTTTGACTATAAATCTATTGTCATTTTACCACCTAATTTCTCTTCAGTGATTCATGCACAATGAGAATTATAAAAGATTGGGAGGCAAGAGTCTTACATATTTAGGTGTATGTAACCCTGAAAAAATGACTCCTCAAAAGTACTTCTTATACTTAACATTGCCATAATGTTTTTTTGCTAATTAACATGAAAAAATGTTGGGGAAAATAAACTATATAGATTATATTAACCATACAACATATATACATATACACATATATGTTTTTGTATTTTACAGTATTTATCATTCACTTGGAATAAATGTTTTATTTTTCCAGAAATAAATTTTATTCTTACAAGAACAAACAGCATTTTTTAAAACTGTAACATGCAAATCTCTGTACCACATTTACCCATCAGTTTTCAAAACATCTGGGATAGCATCCTAAAGTAAACAATGTTCATAAGACCATCTGGACAAAACTGCGGGCAAGAAAAAAAAGCATAAACATATGGAAAAACAGATTTTACCCTTCCCTTCAGCAGTAAGGGATGACAAATGTCGAACCTAGATATATCCACGCTTCACTGTGCGATGCTTTTCAGCACCACCTGGCTCTCCATGCACAGCCACCAAATATGGACAGCACTGCCAGAAAGAATATATCCACAGGGCAATGGCAATAAAAATAGTTTATTTCATGGTTAAATAGCCACTTCACACAAGTGGCAAGGGTCTGTTTATTGACTTTTACATCCAAGTCTGTGAGAACATACTCAAAATTAATTATGCTATTAGGCTTAAATATTAAATAGATCAGATCATTTAACTAGAAAATAAAATGACATATTCTAACAACTATTTAAATGCGTTTTAAAGTACAAGTTTTTAATTTTACTAAGTAGTACATTTATAAAATTTAACAATTCAAATTCAATTGATTTATTAAATTTCCATTGTGTGTCAGGTACTATAGGAACCACTATCTGAAACTGTTTATATTTAATTGCTTACGATTTACGAGTAAAAAGACTGATACACAGTGAACAGCATAGGGATATTAAACCTTATATTCATAATAACATCTTAAAACTTTTAGAAACTAAGTATATTACTTCCAATACATTGCTTTTTATTAAAACACACATACCTGTTTGTATGTCAAGTTATTGAGAGATTGATTCAGATACCATTTTTTAAAACTAGAATCTTAAACTCTCAGCTGACCGTTTCTTAGCAAATGTACATGTATATTTAGTTTCTAAAAGTTTTGCTAAGATGTTATCATGAACAACTTTGATTTCGGCTCAGGTCATGATCTCACGGTTCGAGGTCAAGCACGGAGACTGCTTGGGATTCTCCCTCTCTCTCTGCCCCTCCCCCAATTGCACAATAAGTATCTTACCTTACTTATCTCCTTTATATTACCAGCACTGTCATCAGATACTGCATTTATGTAATAAAATATAGACCCCAGAATGCAAAGAAAATTCAAGGAAGGCTTCAGGCATTCTAGACAAAATTTTTAAAGCTCTTTTATATCTCGGTAGTTTCCCTTTAAGTCTATAACCTGAGTACTCAAAGAGTTGCTGGTTAACTAAATGAATAGACCTGGTAGGTTCTATACATATCTCAGGTCTTGCAAGATAGAAAACCAGCAAAGAAAGAAGATACATTTTTTCAACAACTTGGCTAAGGCTAAGAGTATCTAAAAAGTAATCCTAAGTACCTCAAATACTCCTACCATAAAAGTGACTCCAATACAAAGATACTATGATTATCTTTTTTAAAACCAAACTTAAAAATATTAAATCAGACATATATAAAAAAGTAATGTATAAGAAACTGTAGGTGAATATCTTTATAATCTTGGAGTTCAGAAAACTTTCAAAGCATGGCCCAAAAGGCTAAAAAATCTTCACAGGAAAGACTGATGGAACTGGTAATGATGACATTAAAAACTTCACTACTGAAGAAAAAAGAAAAAAAGACACTTGAAAACTATAAACAAAGTTAAATACAGAAAGATGGGTATTCTTGTCAACTATACCCTTTGTATAATCTTTCTGTAGGGCAGTTTAGCAACAGTGACCAAAATTCAAGGTGTTTCTAAACTGGCCAGAAATTTCAACAAATTAACCTACAAAAATAAACAGGAAGTACACAGAGATGCAGCTTTCGTGGGAGAAAACTGAAAACAGTGAATAGTAAATGTGTTGCCAAGCAATATTAAACATCTACCTTTTCTCAAAGTTAAAAATACTTGTGAACTGCCTTGGTTAAACCAAAAGGGGAACACTGGCGATTCCCTAGTTTCCTGTGGGCACAGGGAAGGTAAACTTATTTTACAGTTTGCTTATTTAAAGACAGAGTCTGAGAGCATTATTTCCTCTGGTAATTGTCCCCACTGCAGAGATGAAGATGAAATTGAGGCACGCGGTTAGTGATAGAAGATTCAAACCCAGGTAGTCTGGCTTCAGAATCCACAAACTTAACCATTACGACCTACCGTCTAGATAATAACAGATGATAAGGTTAATAAGTGTGATAATTTAAGACACTACTGAAATGTTAGTGGTGATATGAAAGAAAAAGCCACTACTCTTAGCAAAAGCTGGATGTAATCAATTGCTGGATGTCTTTGGTGTGAATGTATATCTTTATTAAAGTTTACAGTAGCTTTTCTCAAAGGGTTCCTCGAAAGAATTAAGCCCTAATGCCCTAGGCACCCACTTCATGCAACTAACTTCTCCCTATGTATTTGCAAGGTTACAGTCAGCTAGTTAGTGCCATCTTTTGGGAGAACTGAGAAAAGTCACTCAAACAATCTTCTGTGTTCTGTAGTTTGGATGGAGAACTGTGGATTCAAATCCCTATGGGCAGGGATGCCAAAGTGGCTCAGTGGGTTAAGCGTCCTACTCTTGATTTTGGCTCAGGTTATGATCTTACAGTTCGTGGGTTCAAGCCCTGCATCAGGCTCTGTGCTGACAGCTCAGAGCCTGGAGCCTGCTTCAGATTCTGTGTCTCCCTCTCTCTGCCCCTGCCTCACTCGCACTCTGTATCTCTCTCAAAAATAAATAAACATTTTTTAAAAAGTTAAAAAAAAAAAATCCCTATGCCTAATGTTGTTTTTTAAACACCCAACATCTTTTTGTCCCTAACCCCTTTTACATGTGGAAATAACTATTTTTAGTACTTATTTTTGAAAATGCAAATAAATTAGGTGTATGACTGTCACTTCATAGCAAAACAAAATCTATTACTATTATATTCAAATTGTTAGGCACAAGCAGATACTTATTTCAGATCCCAAATATGCCATTTACTTTCTTATTTCAAAAAAAGATACAGCAAACTTATTCCTAGTAAAACCAAAAGAACCAACATAACTTGTGGCTTTTTATTCCAAAAGCCTAAGCTTAATTAATTTAATAGAATATATTTTAGGCTTTCTCTAGGCTCTCTAAAAATAGCATCTCAACAGTATTAAAAATTATGGGCCCAATTTATTAAGAATGTGCGATTGTCAATCATCCATCTAGTTCACAAAAAGCAAACCAATATTAAATACTATCTCACCAGGAATACATATATTCAGTAAGTGTTTGCAGAATATTTACATTACATTTACAAGACTATCAAAGTGACAAATTTCATCAGCCTTCGGAGAACAGTGGCCCACTTTTTAGTAATACATATTTCTCAGTGGGTCTCACATTAAAGCTTTCTTGCTTTTTTTTCAGTCTTGTGTTATACATGACCTTTTTATTATATGGGGATTTTATTTGTTGTTTTTAGTTTTCTGGTATGTGTTTGAGGGGGAAGTGTGGACGGATTTTTTTTTTTTTTTTAAGCAAATCCTGGCATCAGATGTGAAATCTACACAGCTGTAAGTATTCTTCTGGGAACCTGCACTGGGGTTTCCTCAGCTGCTTAATGCAATTACCTAAGCCAGTCATGTAGTATTAATGTAATTTGCCTATTTCTGCAGCTGCAAAGTTTAATCTTTAAAGAGTAAAAAGAAAAAACTTGCTGCCCCACTATTCCCCTGCCTTGGAAGCGAATAATAATTACTTCACCTGTCCGTTCTCAAAATTCCACTAACTCCCAGTTAACCATTAGCCTTAAAAACCTTTAGTTGGGACACCTGGGTGGCTCAGTTGGTTAAGCACCCAACTTCAGTTCAGGCCATGATCTCATGGTTCATGGGTTTGAGCCCCACATTGGGCTGAGCTGACAGGATGGAACCTGCTTGGGATTCTCTCTCTTTCCCTCTCTCTAACCCTCCCCCAGCCCCATTTGTGCTTTCCCTCTCAAAAATAAATACATAAACCTTAAAAAGACAAAAAATCTTGGGACGCCTGGGTGGCTCAGTTGGTTAAGCATCCAGCTGTTGATTTCAGCTCAGGTCATGACCTCACAGATTCGTGGGGTCCTGCTCTGCGCTCACAGAACAGAACCTGCTTGGGATTCTCCCTCTCTCTCTGCCCCTCTCCCATTTCCACTCTCTCTGTCTCTCTCAAAATAAATAAATAAACTTTAAAAAAATCTTTAGTTCCATTATAATTTGGTACTGCCACATGTATAAGTAGGTATACATACAAAGGCATTCCTATCTGTCTCCTTATTACAGTTAAGTGACTCTTCTAAAACACAAAACTTCTTCATTTAACATCTATTAGTGGTTGCTCACTGCCTACAGGATAAACTCTAAACTTACACGGCCCTTCAATATCTGTTCCTGCTTACCTCTAGTCTCACCCTCTCATCATCCTCCAATATCACAAAATTCAACCTTGCAGCTCCACTGAATTCCCTGAACATATCAAGCTCCCTCACCAATGAGCTATTTCCTCTGCCTGGAACACACACTCCTTTCTGCTGTGCCTAGCTCATTTCTACATATCCTTTAACTCTTGGCTTAGAAGGCTCTTCCTCTAAATAAAACCATCCTGGCTCCTACAGTCTACATTAGATACTACTCCAAAGTGTCCTCACACTTGCTCCATCACAGCCCTACTTAAACAAGCAATTATTAAGCAATTACATGTGATTTGTCAATATCTCTCACTTGACCAAAAAATCAATAATGGCAGAAACAGAAATAAATCTGTTTTGGGGCACCTGGGTGCTCAGTCGGTGAAGTGCCCCACTCTTGGTTTTGGCTCAGGTCATGATCTCATAGTTCATGAGTTCAAGCCCTATGTCAGGCTCCATGCTGATGGTGCAGAGCCTGTTTGGGATTCTCTCTCTCCCTTTCCCTCTGCCTCTCTGCGGCTCACGTACACCTGCTCTCTCTTTCTCTCAAATAAACATTAAAAAAAAAAAAGATTTGTAAAAATGTTAAATAATGCCACTTACTAAGTTTGTATTCTTTTATAAAATAGTTATATTTCCTAAAAACATACAATTTGTGTTAACAGGTCATGGAAATTCTTGCTATTTTCAGTGATTTAATAAATACTGTAATTTTTTAATTTCCCATATGATATTGATAGATATAAACTATCTGATCAAAGCACTTTAATTCCTCAATGATTTTTAAGAGTCTAAAGGGCTACTGAGATCAAAAGCTAAGATTTACTGAACTAGCAGTGTTTAGAAATGGATGGGGCACTGGCTTTGATTCTCTGAGTAAAGAAGCTAAGTTAGATTTATTAGACATGAAATTGCTCAAGCTTTGCATAACTTAACAACATGTGTAAGTACAGGTACAGGCTTTTCTCTCGGCAGTTATTTTTCTCAGAGCAGAATATAAAAAGGACCTTTTTAAAGAAATTTTTTAATATTTATTTATTTTTGAGAGAGAGAGACAGAGCACAAGTGAGACACAGAATCTGAAGCAGGTTCCAGGCTCTGAGCTATCAGCACAGAACCCGATGCAGGCCTTGAACTCAAGAACCACGAGATCATGACCTGAGCCGAAGTTGGACGCTTAACAGATTGAGCCACCCAGGTGCCCCAAAAAGAATCTTTTAAAATCATTCTTATCCTCCCACCTAAAATACAATATAGTTTCATATTCTTTTAAAATTACTGTATGCAGACATTTTTATATTTCTAGTCTTCACAATTATTTAAAATAGCTGCATAATCATATCTAGCATTCCTACAAACCTCAATAACAACTTTCATGTCTGATTTTTAATGTACTTTATAAAAACATACTTAAACTTTATGCAACAAAAAATACTGCAGATTACTATCCCAAATAAACTTACTTCCAGAATGCCAACGAATCTGATTTTAAATCAAACTTACCTGAGAGATACTGTAGCTTGAAACACAAAGATAATGACATTTTGACCTAGAACTTCTGGAAACCCTGACCTCAGAAGTATGTCTCTCCCTAACTGTGAAGGTTCCACACTCTCGCAAATTCCCTCAATAACCTGTTTCCATTATTCCAGTGCTACCCATGGTTCCATAAACACAATTAAAGGCTACACCTGTGCTTCCCACCACCGGCAATGATTGCTGCTCTCATCTCTACCTTGAAGGGTCAGCTTGAAAGCCAGCTCATTCATGATTCTTTCTCAGTTCCTTTCAATTGAACATTATAACCCTTTTGGAATATCTGAAAGCCTTTGCTTGAACTTCAGTCAAAATACAACTCTGTTCTGCTTATCTATATTATTTAGGACAGGAACTGTCTTATCAATCTCTATTCCCTGAAACACCATGGAAAAGAGGCAGGTGCTGTTGAGGAAAATGAGGCTCAGATGAATAGTAACCTGCCAGTGACTGAAAGAGTCAAATCTGAATGCCAGATCCCCCACCCCTGACAAAGCCCATGTTCTTTCTACCATATCATTCCATGCTCCCTTCCTTATATCCTTTTTGATAATAAATATTCAAGAAATCTGTACAATTAAATGAAATAGACTGGCTTTTTCTTCATCTCAAGGAAACTCTAAGGTTAAAAAAAAAAAAAATCCAGAGAAAATAATCCCTGCAATTGTACTTTGGCTGCCCCGGCATCATATCCCTACGTATCTTATGGCCAGAAAAAAAAACACATAAAATGTGTGGCTTTCAGGAGACAGCATTAAGACCCACATCTATTCCTGAAATGTTAAATGTCTATCATCATCATATTTTGCCGGTTCTTTATTTGAGCAGAATCACAGCTACAACTAGTATGCCTGGGACAGAGTAAGATTTCAATAAATGTCTGTTGAATAAATAAATGAGTGAAAAAAATAACCACTGCTTCAGCTGTCCAGGCACCTGTGTTTACCTCCTCCAGTTCCTTCACCAATTTCTCCACCATTGTTGTCTCAGAGCAATAGCTAACAAAAAAAATTACATATTGAGCTGCAGAACATACAGCCAAACAACTAGTATATTTTAATACAAATTTTCAGTTTCTGAATGCCACCTACTAAGCAATTCAATTGTGGGCCAAAGGCATTTCAAAATTCTCATGTCCATTCACCCAGTCACCCAAAATCCTGAGGTGTGTACTGATTTTTCCCACTCTCCCTTACTCACATCGAATCCACCCACTTTCCATCAGTGCCTCTACTGGTTTCTGATGAAACCTTGACCTTGACCTTCGTAATGATCTCCTCACCTCCCTCTTAACTCCAACAGTCCATACAGCAATCAGAGTAATGTTATTAAAAGACGTTGAAATGACTGTTACTCCCCTGCTTAAAACACTTTAGTAGCTTCCATTACACTTCCAATAAAATAAAAATTCTTTACCATTGAATTCCTTACAGTATAAAGTATAAAACCCAACATGTAGTACCCTTAAATACACTTAATATTTCTGAATGAAAGGGCACCTGGGTGGCTCAGTGGGTTAAACATCCAACTTTGGCTCAGGTCATGATCTTGCGGTTCATGAGTTTGAGCCCCACGTAGGGCTCTGTGCTGACAGCTCAGAGCCTGGAGCCTGCTTCAGATTCTGTGTCTCCCTCTCTCTCTCAAAAATAAATAAACATTAAATGTTTTTTTAATTTCTGAAGACACTGTTTCCCTATATACTCATTTATATTATACATGTGGGGTTTTTTTGGAAGAATGTGGAAGATTTTTTATTTTTACCAGAAAACTCTCCTCCTCTTCTTAATTGCATGTCAGGATTAGTACCAGAGAGCAGCACCTTGTAGGTTAACAGTAGTCATCAGACTGAGCTAATTCAGCTCCATGGAGTAGAAAACCATACTTAGAAAGCATGCCAATACATGTCTTAACTGGAGTAGCAAACTTTTATCTGTACGTCACTTTAATTTTATTTTTTTAATTTACATCCAAATTAGTTAGCACATAGTGCAGCAATGATTTCAGGAGACTCCTTAATGCCCCTTACCCATTTAGCCCATCCCCCCTCCCAAAACCCCTCCAGTAACCCTCTGTTAGTTCTCCATATTTAAGAGTCTCTTATGTTTTGTCCCCCCCCCCATATTTTTATATTATTTTTCCTTCTCTTCCCTTATGTTCATCTGTTCTGTGTCTTACAGTCCTCATGAGTGAAGTCATATGATTTTTGTCTTTCTCTAATTTCACTTAGCATAATACCCTCCAGTTCCATCCACACAGTTGCAAATGGCAAGATTTCATTCTTTTTGATTGCCGAGTAATACTCCATTGTATATATATACCACATCTTCTTTATCCATTCATCCATCGATGGACATGTGAGCTCTTTCCATACTTTGGCTATTGTTGATAGTGCTGCTATAAACATGGGGATGCCTGTGTCCCTTCGAAACAGCACACCTGTATCCCTTGAATAAATGCCTAGTAGTGCAATTGCTAGGTCACAAGGTAGTTCTACTTTTAGTTTTTTGAAGAATCTCCATCCTGTTTTCCAGAGTGGCTGCACCAGCTTGCATTCCCACCAGCAATGCAAAAGCGATCCTCTTTCTCCGCATCCTCGCTAACATCTTGTTGCCTGAGTTGTTTTAATGTTAGCCATTCTGCAGGTGTGAGGTGGTATCTCATTTTGGTTTTGATTTGTATTTCCCTGAAGATGAGTGATGTTGAGCATTTTTTCATGTGTTGGTTGGCCATCTGGATGTCTTCTTTGGAGAAGTGTCTATTCAATGTCTTTGCCCATATCTTCACTAGATTATTTGTTTCTTGGGTGTTGAGTTTGATAAGTTCTTTACAGATTTTGGATACTAACCCTTTATCTGATATGTCATTTGCAAATATCTTCTTCCATTGTGTTGGTTGCCATTTAGTCTTGTTGATGGTTTCCTTATATTAACATGTATTATATATTATTTGTATGTCAGGTAACATATGTAGTTAACAAAGTATATAATATATAATACATTACTACTGTATAATAAAGGATTTGTCTGCCTTTTGGCCTCCAGCTTCCTGAAAAGTACTCTCTAAATCCTTGGATTTCCAGAGGGACGGGAGTGTCTTTCTTATTCTTGGTGAGCTCCTAGACAGCTTATGCTAATAAGATTACTCAGGATGGCAGCTAGCCATGCCAGAAAGACCAATGTGTGATTAGAGGATAGGGGTACTGGAGACTGAGTTCAAGCATGTGGCCAATGATTCAATTGATGCCTAGTCCATGAAGCACCAATAAAAACTCTGGACCACCACAGCTCCAGATAATTTCCCTGGTTAACAATACTCCTGGTTACACATTGATGTGCCGAGAAGGTGATGTGTCCTGACTCCACAGGAAGAAGACACAAGAGATTCACGTTCGGGACTTTCCCAGTACTTGCTCTATGTGTCTCTTCTTTTAGCTGTCCTGATTTGTATCTCTTTTTTTTCTATCATAATAAAACTAACTTTAAGTATACACTTTCCTGAGTTATCTGAGTCATTCTAGGAAATTACTGAGCCTCAGAAGGATCATGGGAACCCCTAAATTTATAGCCAGTTTGTCAGAAATGTGAATGGCCTGAGAACCTCTGGGCTTGAGGATGGTGTCTGAAGTGAGGGCAATCATGTGGGGGGACTAAGCCCTTAATCTGTAGGGTCAGCCAACTCCAGGGAGTTAGTGTCAGAACTACACTATGATTACATAACAAATGTCACCTCACAAATATGTGTTGGGCACTATGCTAGCATTTCTACACACACTATTCTAAATTTTTATAAAACATTATCTCTAAGCCACACAATAACCCCACACAATAGAGTTACCATCCTAATTTTTTTAATGTTTATTTTTTGAGAGATACAGAGTGTGAGTGGAGAAGGGGCAGAGAGAGGGGGAGACACAGAATCAGAAGCAGGCTCTGAGCTATCAGCACAGGGCCTGATGTGGGGCTCGAACTCATGAGCTGTGAGATTATGACCCGAGCCGAAGTTGGACGCCCAACCAAATGAGCCACCCAGGCACCCAATCATCCTAATTTTTAGAAGTAAACTAAGCAGTAAAAGACACATGGACAATAAGTAACTTAAGTGGAGCCTGAATTCAAACTCAGCACTGTTTCACTCAGAAGCCCACAATCTAGTCACTACCCTGTCTGGCCTCTCATATTAGTCATGTAAATATAACACAAGATAACATCACAAGAGTGCTACTTAGGAACGCATGGCACTTGTGCTATGAGGTCAAAGTAAAATCTAGGGTACTATTTATGAATTTATGAACTCTTTATATGAAAAGCTCACATAAAGCCAATATAAATATATATTTAAAAATTTTTATATTTATTTTTGGGAGAGTGCAAGTGGGGGAGGGGCAGAAAGAGGGGAACAGAGGATCCAAAGTGGGCTCTGTGCTAAAAGGTTGACAGCAGTGAGCCTGATGCAAGGCTCAAACTTACAAACCTCAAGATCATGACCTGAGACGAAGTCGGATGCTCACCAACTAAGCCACCCAGGTGCCCTTAAATTATTTTATTATTTTTTTTAATGTTTATTTATTTTGAGAGAGAGAGAGAAAGAGAGAGAGCGCCCCCCCCTTGCCAAGGGGGGGGGGGGAATTTCTTTCTTTATTTGAGAGAGGAAGAGAGAATCCCAAGCAGGCTCAGCACTGTCAGTGTGGAGCCTGATGCGGGGCTCAATCTCACAAACCATGAGATCATGACCTGAGCCACAATCAAGAGTCAGACACTTAACCAACTGAGCCACCCAGGTACCCCAAGTAAATCTATTTTAAAGTAAATACAAAATATCATATAATAAAAATTTCTTTAGCAATTGCTTAACTTACTTGTTTGTGTTTTAGAAACATGTTTCTGGAGAAAATCAACTGTTTGAGCCAAAACCTTCTTATTACAGTGTGTTGATAATTTTTCATCACATTCGTAACACCTGAAAAAATATAAAATGTAAGCAAATATTATGAAAGCATCTTCAATAATGTTGCACACCAGGTAATAAAGTTGATATTTATCGAGTCTTATACTTAAATGAAGGAGGGGCAAAAAAGTATACCTAGGGTGAGACATTAGGGAAGTCTAGAGAAATAAACAGGAGACAGTTCAGGCACAGCCTTATTCAAATTAAAGTTCTGGTAGTTTATCCTAAGTGTAATGGAAAGTCATGAGGAGTTTTGTAAGCAGGGAAGTGACGTGATCCCATTCACATTTCACAAACAGCACTCTGACTAATGTCAGATGGAGGGAATAGGGAATAGAAGCAGGCCAAGGTAGAAGCAGTGGATTTGGATAAAAATGAACAGATTTAATTTACACATATTTCAGGAAGGAACAAAGAAGTATCCAAATAACTGCCATGGAAAGGGGGAAATGGATGAGGGCTTGTCAGTGATTCTCAAACAGAAGCAATTTTACCCCCCAGCCCCCCAGAGGACATTTGGTAATATTCTGAGACATTTTTGGTTGTCACAACTGGGGAAGTGCTACTGGCATCCACTGGGTAGAGAATGCTAAACATTCTACGACATACAGGATGGTCCTGTCACAACAAAGAATTATCAGCCAAAATGACAACAGTATGGAGACTGAGAAATTCTGGTCGAGAGGAAACAAGACTTACTGTGAGTTGAGAATGTTTAAAGCTGGGTGATGGGTACAGAGGATTTCATTATACCATTTTGTCTACTTTTGTTAAAGAATTAAAAAAACAAAATAACATCGAAAAGAAAGTAACTGCTAGGCTTCTGGCTTGAATACTTAAGTGATGAAGTTTCCATTTACAGAGATGGGGAAGACTGGATAAGAGTTTTATTGTGTTTGGGCTTCGTTCAGAAGACAGGGCTCTCAAAGAGATTTTCTTTCTTTTTTTTTTTTTTTTATACTTTTTTTTTTTCAAAGAGATTTTCAAAAGCACATTCATTTTTAGAAAACTGTCCTCCACTAAGTTTACTCATTAGTGCATATAGTTTTAAGAAAGGTTTTTTCTATATACTATCATTACCTGCTTCCTTTATCTTCATAAGATCTAATGGTCAAACAAGAAAATATATTTGAACCTATTGAAAATGTTTTTTTTTAAGTGTTTTATAAACATGTTATACCAACACCACTTTACATATTCACAATATTCTTAAATTATTGGTGGTCCTGGGATCACGGCTATAAACTAGGTATGGGTTCCTTTTCTAAATAGCACTCAAAATGCAGTCAAATATTTACTCATACTCAAAATACAAACATTACTCTATCACTTGCATACAGATATACAGATAAATCTGTGAAAGAAACAAGTCACAGAAAACCTTCCCAAAATATCTTTTCTAATAGACCATGATGGAATCCAAACAATGTAGTTACAGTTACCAGGCTTACACTACAATATGTGCTCAAATTTTACTTATGTAACTATTGCATAAAATAATAAAAATTGCTCATTTGCAAGGTGCCTGGATGGCTCAGTCAATTGAGCATCTGACTGACTCTTGATTTCAGCTCAGGTCATGATCTGAGTGGTGGGATCGAGCCCTGTGTCAGTTCCATGCTGAGCATGGAGCCTGCTTAAGGTTCATTCTCTCTCTCTCTTTCTCTCTCTCTCTCTCTCTGCCCCACTCCCCTGCTCACTCTTTCTCTCTAAATTAAAAAAAAACTGAAATGTCAAGGAATTTTTACTGACATTGCTATTTAATTTTTACGTGTTATAAAATATATGGTAACTTTAAGGTACAAAAAGGAAATGTAAAGCAAAACCACATAATGGCAGTGAATTTGGTGTAAAGAGGACAGCTCACCATAAACTAGTTCTATTTGCTTCCATCAGAAATAACTAAAACCACTTACTTGAGCATCTACTACGTTGTAAATGCTTTACATGCATGTTCTAATTCCTCACAACAACCAAAATGTATTATCATTTTAAAAATAAATAGTTTTAGGGGCGCCTGGGTGGCTCACACAGTTAGGCATCTGACTTCGGCTTAGGTCATGATCTCATGGCTCATGCATTCAAGCCCCACATCGGGATCTGTGGTGACAGCTCAGAACCTGGAGCCTGCTTCCAAGTCTATGTCTCCCTCTCTCTCTGCCCCTCCACTGCTTGCCCTCTGTCTCTCAAAAATGAATAAAAGTTAAAAAAAATTTTTTTTTAAAAAGGAAAATAATTTTACAGACTCCCCAAATGTGACTTAAGTTATTTTCATTATAATATAAATCCAACATTCCACTCACAAAACCCAATAAATTGATCACCCCTATAACTCTATTTACCTATGAAAGCAAAATTACACAATTAAGCATAAAAAATTATAAAATCAATAAAGTTAAAACTAACAATATTATGCTAGGTAAGGTGTTTTTTCCCCCCTGAAATTACATCACGATTCACACCATCTTTATGGTCCTAAGAGCTGTAACACAAGTTCTGACATAGACTCACTTGAAATGAGCCTATTCTACCAGGTACCACTCAATTCCCCCTCCACCTTCCTCTATTCCTATGGTCCTGGAACCAGGCTCCCCAGACCAGCAGCACTGGCAATACCTAGGAACTTGTTAGAAGTGTAAATTTTTAGGTGCTACCCAAGAACTACGAAAGCAGAATCTTTAGGCCTGGGACTCAGCAATCTATTTCAACAAGACCTTCCTGGTGATTCCGATGCACCCCATAGTTTGAGACCACTGCTCTGTTCAGATTACAGAGAAATATCTGCTGAGCTGCCACATATGGCAGCCTCTTCCTCTCCCTTGGCTCCACTGCATCGTTTACATAGCACATCGCCTCTGTGCCTTCCTCATTCTCCCCAGTGTTGTTACTTGGGGCCAACAACAGCAAAAACACAGATGGGGCAAACACCTGACCCGTGCCCTGGATTAAAAAAGGTGATTAACTCTTCTATAAGCCGAAACATCCTTGTATTACCTTTAGGTCCCTGAAATGAAAACACAAAGTTAAAACAGTTTTGTGTTAAAGAAAACTTGAAAACTTCCGGAAATTCATTCAAGGAGAACTTGAAAACTTTTGTAGGAGTCTGAAGATTCCAATTAGAAGATTTTTGTTGCAAAACATATAAAAAGCTTTTCAATACAGTATCCATTTATGCCACTGTAGTAGTGTGTTATGCTGGTAAGAAACTAGGGAATCAAAACACTTGTTTTAGTGCCTGGATTTTTACTTTGTAACCAGAAAAAAGTAAATGATACTTGGTACAACATGAGTATCATTTTTATGCAACGTGGGGGAACTGGATTTGGTTCCCAGCAGGGTTAAGTAGTAAAATCACTGGAGTTTCTACAAACTACAAATGCCCAGGCTTTCCCTTTCCTTTCAGGGAATCACCAAACCACTTGACCGCCTGAAGTACCTTCCTTCTCAAGAACTCTAGAATTCTGTATTAGCAAGTTCATTACGAAAAATCAGCTAGGAAGGATGTTTCTTTACCCTACCAAGAAAATGCTAAAGGAAAGTAAAGGGATGACTAAATTTTTTCTTATTTAAATTTTATATTCATGGGTAATGTTAATTTTCTTACAGTATTCTAAAGATTGTGTTCAGGCTAAAAAGCATCAGCTGGTACAACAACTTTAAATATTTTACCTTGTAAAGCTTGGAGAGAAGATATTTTTTGTAGTGGACACAAGTAGTGACAAAAATCTAACTTACCATATAATCCATGTGCTCAGACTAATTGTAATACAATGAGATTCTGTTCTCTGATTCCTGTAGTGCTTCACTGAATGATGGCTTTCTGAGTTTCTACCGCATCCCTAAAGATGAACAGAATGCTATTTGTACAATTTACATTTACGTTTCTTTCAAATTAATCAAAACCTAAATCATACTCAAACGTATACTGAAAAAGTTTTGTTTTTAATTTCAAGCAGGAAGGACAAGTTTCAGAAAGGAATATAGATTCTCATTATATTTAATTTCTTGCAAAGAGGCTAACTTGCTTTTTGTTATATAGTATTTACCGGAAACAATCATGATGCAAGTGAATTTCCCTATTATTTAAAAATGCATACACTCTCTGCCTTTTACACAGTGGGGCATCAAGCATCCCCGCAGACCAGTGCCCCCTCCTATATACACATTTTCTAGTACTGTCCACACCTCCACCCAAACCCACAACAACTCATGGGACTCAGGCCAAAATCATAGTAATTTCCCTCACCAGGCAAGTAAAGAAATAAGATCCAATTCTGGTCAATGAGACATGAGGGGCAGTCTGCTGGATGTTTCTGGCAAAGTTTTATATATTAAAAAACAAAACAAACAGGAAAGGGATATCTTTTTTGCCCTTTCTGGCCTTTGGGGATTGCTGTGTGATACATAACACATGAAACATCTTTGGCCATAAAAAGTCATGAAATTGAGATTGACACAGAAGAAAAATGGAAGAAATCTCAGTTTTCAGTGCTCTTTCCATTGAATTAACTAACCCTGAAGTGGTCCTCTTATGAACTGTCTATGAGAGATAATAAGGAATTCTCTTATTTTAGTAAAATTATATACATCTTAAATATGTTATTCAAAAATTATTAATGATAGGGGCACCTAGGTGACTTCAGCTTAAGTCATGATCTCATGGTTTGTGAGTTTGAGCCCCACATTAGGCTCTCTGTTGTCAGCACGGAGCCTGCTTCAGATCCTCTGACTCTCTCTCTCTGCCCCTCCCCCACTTGTTCTCATTTTCTCTCTCTCTCTCTCTCAAAAATAAACAAACATTTAAAAAATTATTACAGGGGCACCTGGGTGGCTCAGTCGGTTAAATGTCCGACTTCGGCTCAGGTCATGATCTCACGGTTTGTGGGTTTGAGCCCCGCGTCAGGCTCTGTGAGGACAGCTCAGAGCCTGGAGCCTGCTTTGGATTCTGTGTGTGTGTGTGTGTGTGTGTGTGTGTGTGTGTGTGTGTGTGTCTCTCTCTCTCTGCCCCTCACCTGCATGCACTCTGTCTCTGTCTCTCGAAATAAATAAATGTTAAAAAATAATAATAATAAATAAAAAATTATTACAGTATTTATTAATAGCTTCTAAGCTGTTAAGATAATGTTTTAATGGTTTACTTATTTATTTATTTATTTATTTATTTATTTATTTATTTTTGAGAGACACAGAGACAGAATGTGAGTGGGTTAGGGGCAGAGAGAGAGGGAGACACAGAATCCAAAGTAGGCTCCAGGCTCTGAGCTGTCAGCACAGAGCCTGACGCGGGGCTCGAACTCACGAGCTATGAGATCATGACCTGAGCCGAAGTCGGCCGCTCAACTGACTGAGCCACCTGGGTGCCCCAAGATAATGTTTTTTTTTTTTTTTTTTTTTTTTAAGAATCATTTCATAGAAAAAAATTAATTTAGAAAGATGTAAAAAAAACTTGGATTCATTTCATAAGTAAATACAAACAGGTAAAGACAGGTCCAGGGCTGAGAACTACTGTGAGTAGGTTGGCTTCCCTTTCAAAGTATTTCTAAATCACACATGATCACTTTCTGAAGATAACATACCTTTTACTTTACCTTAACAAAGTTTCTAAGTTCAGCCTTGGAAAGGTCTATCCAAACATGGAATAAACTTATCTTAAGTTCTAAACATTACCAATAGCCCAACTCATAATAAGCATTTAATAAAAATATTTAAGACTAAAGTCACAGATAAAAATCACTTTTCTCACCTGAAAACCACACTTGAGGCACAACCAAATGTCAGAGGAAAGTACTGGCTGCCCATCAGAGAATCTTCTTTCCCTTAAACAGTCGGAGCAAACTGACCACACATTCTCAGCTATTGCTTTCTTCACATGATTCACACTGATGGCAAGATTTACATGTGGGCAAGTGAAACCTACTGAATAAGACATAACAAAATCTGAACAGTTTCTTTGCTAAACCAAAGTGCTATCATCATTTAGCAAAAATCAATAGCATGAAAACACTGTAACTAAAAAGCAAAGAGATTAAAAAAAACCAAGTAACTTAAAAGGATACATACTGCATGGCTCCATTTATAAAGCACTTGTGAAATAACATAATTATAGAGTTGGAAAACAGATTTGTGGCTGCCAGGAACTATGGGTGGAGGACAGGTTACCTATTATCAGGTAACACTTGGGATGGTGATGGTACAGCCAGGTATCTCAATTGTGGTAGTTACAAAACTACACATGTAATTAGACTGCGTATAGAGTTATACACACTCAAATACACACATATGAGGCCTTGTAGATCTGGTGAAATCAGAAGAAGCTCTAAGGATTGTAGTGACGTCATCTTCCTGGTTTTAATATCATACTGTAGAAATAAGATTAAATCAGGAGAGGTTGGGTGAAGAATGAATGGGACCCCCTTGTGTATTTCTCTGTACCTTCCTATTAATTTAAAATCAGGTCAAAAATAGGGGCGCCCAGGTGGCTCAGTCAGTTAAGTGTCCAACTTCGGCTCAGGTCATGATCTCACGGTTTGTGAGTTCGAGCCCTGCATCGGGCTATGTGCTGACAGCTCACAGCCTGGAGCCTACTTTGGATTCTGTGTCTCCCTCTCTCTCTGCCCCTCCCCCTCTCACACTCTGTCTCTCCATCTCTCAAAAATAAATAAATGTTACAGCGCCTGGGTGGTTCAGTCGGTTGAGCATCCGACTTCGGCTCAGGTCATGATCTCATGGTCTGTGAGTTCGAGCCCTGCATCGGACTCTATGCTGACTGTTCAGAGCCTGGAGCCTGCTTTGGATTCTGTGTGCCCCTCTCTCTCTGTCCCTCCCCCACTCATGCTCTGTCTCTCTCTCTCTATCAAAAATAAACATTAAAAAAATTTTTTTAATAAATAAATGTTAAAAAAATAAAGTAAAATTAGGCCAAAAGTAAAAAGTTTAATAAATAAAGGAGATAATTTGCTGAGCAGCTGTGTTAATAAGGATTTTGAATATATTTTCTTCTCATTAAGATACACACATAAAATCTTTCCACAGAGCCTACCTCTGCTCTGATGCTATTTTCATCCCTGTTGGGAGAAAGGAGAGAGAGAAGAACAAACAATGGAATCATTTACAGGTACAAGAATTGTCCTTAATGAATTTTTTAAAAATTTTTTTTTAACGTTTATTTATTTTTGAGACAGATAGAGACAGAGAATGAACAGGGGAGGGGCAGAGAGAGAGGGAGACACAGAATCTGAAACAGGCTCCAGGCTCTGAGCAGTCAGCACAGAGCCCGACGCGGGGCTCGAACCCACGGACCGTGAGATCATGACCTGAGCCGAAGTCGTACGCTTAACCGACCAAGCCACCCAGGCGCCCCTTAATGAATATTTTCAAATAGCAAATGACTTTGCATAGCCCTTAATTATCCTTTATGACAGAGTCCCACTGTGTGCACCGTGAGGAGACAAATGGCCAAAATGACCTAGTATGTTTTTATTTCTTCAGATAACCATAGTCTTCTCGCAAGGACACAATGACACTTCCATTTCTCCAACTTCAACTATTCCAAACACCAAAACTACAACTATCTGCCAAAACCAAACAATGAAGGAAAGACTGAGTAACTTGAAGAGGGAAACAGGAGTATGTGCATTTCCACTTTCTCCACTTCCCTTCCTAAACGCCCAGCACTCCTTGCCCCTATTAGTTAACTCGAGAGAGGCTAAGCGTTAGTCCCATTCATCCTGAAGGCTAAGAATGTGACTCCTGACAAGTGATTTGTTGTAAAATATAATTTACTTTCAGCAAAAGTAATGTGTAAATCTGATAAAAGATTAAGCCTTCTCATTGTACACCAAGAGCAAGTTACAAGAATAGACACAAAAGGAGTAACTCTGAAGTCCTGTATTTGAAAAGGACACATGCCATTAACGAAAGGGGTGCTCTGGGGAAGACTGACAGATGACCACACAAGAACAGGACCTGGACAGGGTTTACCAAATACCACTGCTTTGAGTTTTTATATTTTAAAATTCTAAGTGGAAAAATCATTCCATACACTTTCTATATCATCTCTGGGGTGGCATCTGGCCAGGGGACAACTTAACTAGTCTCTGATTCTATAAATCAGACTTATAAAACTGAAATTGTTAATGAATTCAGAGATAAGTAAATTCATTATAAAAAGGTTCCAGGCCTCTAAATGAATTCTATTAGCTTTTAAATGCCTCAACCATAGGTACTTTTTATAAAGAAATCTGAAAGTTCAGTTTTTCTACAAGACTAACCAGTGATTAAACAGTATTTATAGGGGCATCTGGTGGCTCAGTCAGAGAAGCAGCCAGCTCTTGATTTCCACTCAGGTCATAATCTCATGGTCATGGCTCTGCACGGACAGCATGGAGCCTGCTTTGGATTCTCTCCCTCTCTCTCTGTCCTCCTCCCACTCATACTCACCCTCTCTTTCTCTCTCAAAATAAATAAACATTTAATAAATAAGTAAATAGTATTCATAATCTCTTGTGGGGGGAACATAAAAATTTTTTTTTCTGTGCTAATAAGGAGATTTCCTCAGTTTTCTGTAATTTAATTATACAATTGTCTAAATTTGATTTGCCAAACAAGTCCTCTAGGGATTCCTGAGGAAAATCTACAAATGTATTGAAGTCTATCATTGTTCCACATTAACAAATCAGAAACAACAAGTAAAATCTCCATGTTTTTCATCTTAAGTATTAATAAAAACTCCACAAGGAGGTCTTCCAGTTTGTAAATGATGGTCTAAAATCAACATTTTCCCATTCTCTTCCCAGAACCACCCAAGGTCAACAAGAACACGAAACAAAAAAACCAAGTTCATTTTCAGAAAAACCAGGAGACAACTGAGGCCCAGAAATCCCAAATAGGAGTGTATACAGAAGGAAGCAGAGAGAACACTGCAGCTGTAGACTTCACAGAGAACGATGTGTGCTTCACAGACAAGAACAAAACCGAAATCTCTGTGCTGCAACCACACTGGCAGGAGCTCCCCTGTATCCAGTTTTGTTTTGAGAAGCAAAAGGTGGCAACGTCTCATTCACTAAGTGAGAAACAAAAGAACAAGCCATGTTTGCCAGAAATAGTCTTCTCTCTAAGGCAAGGGAGAAGGGATATTTTGGATTCTGAAATAACCCAGGGCGGCATAATCCTGTTGGGTGGGAAGAAGGTTCAATGTGCTCAGACTCAAAACTACAGTTGGTCTCGACAGTGCTTTGGCCTTCCTTCTTACACGAATATTCCAAAACTAAATGGCCCAAGAAAAGTGACCCTACTTCAAAGAATGAAAGAAATGAGAAATCAAAGCCACGAATTCTATGCCAATATAATAAAAAGGAAAAACAAGTGGCACAGAAACAATTGCCATGAAATAAAAATACAAAACAAAAGCAAAATGCTCTAGCACAAGGTGGCAAAACAGTAGGAAGTGACCAGCAGGGTTCAGGAAAGAAATGGAAGAAAAAAAAATAAACCACAAAAATGACGGCAAAAGTAAAAAGGGCATAAGGTGAAACAGACACTGCAGAAAACACTGTAAAGATAAACATGAAAACAGCAAGCAAAATGAAAAGGAAACAGGAGTTTTAGAAGATTTGAGGAAAAAGAAACTAGAAGACAGGCAAGGAAGAGTTAACATAAGAATACTCAAAATCCCTGAAAAAAAATCATATCCACAGAATAAAACAAATGCTTAAAGATATAATTTAGTCTTCCCTCAATATAGCAATCTAGCTGTCCTCAAACACTTTCCAAGTTAAAACCACGTAAACAGGAAATAAAAGGGGTGTCTGGGGGGCTCAGTCAGATGAGCGTCTGACTTTGGCTCAGGTCATGATCTCACAGCTCGTGAGTTTGAGCCCCGCATCGGGCTCTGTGCTGACAGCTCAGAGCCTGGAGCCTGCTTCAGATTCTGTGTCTCCCTCTCTCTGCCCTCCCCTGCTTGCACTCTGTCTCTCTCTCTCTCTCTCCCAAAAGTAAATAAACATTAAAAAAAAAAAAAGAAAGAAAAAAAATTTTAAACAACTTTTTAAATGGAGAGCTGAACTAGTAAGAAAGTATGAATCCTCAGAGGCCAAAACGGAGGTCATGAAGCTGAAGAGAAAACCAAGTCCAAGGCGAGCAACTCCCAGAGACGCCTCCCGGCCTTGAAGGCTTGGTTTTAACAGGCCATGAAAAACGGGAAACAAAAAGATGCCAATTCTAGGTTACTTTATAAACTAAACAAAAATGTCAATAAAAATATCAACAGGATGTTCTGGAACTAGACAAGCTGATTTTAAAGTTCATGTAGAAAATAGTGAAAATAGGGACCCCTGGGGGGCTCAGTCAGTTAAGCGTCTGGCTTCGGCTCAGGTCATGATCTCACGACTCTTGAGTTTGAGCCCTGTGTCGGGCTCTGTGCTGACAGCTCGGTGCCTGGAGCCTGCTTCGCATTCTGTGTCTCCCTCCCTCTCTCTGCTCCTGCCCCACTCATGCTCTGCCTCTCAGTCTCTCAAAAATAAATACATGTTAAAAAAAAATTTTTTTTTTAAAAGAAAGAAAATAGTGAAAATAAAGGGCAAAGGATTTAATTAAAAACAAATATGGTTATTTTCCGCAACACTATTAAGGATGCCAGATATCACAATTTACCAGCAATGTCGTCTGAAGAGTCTTCATCACGAGGTATAGCAGGCCTTTTACTTCTTTTTGCTTTCTCGGGTAAAGCTTTGGAAGGTTCTTTCACCCGCATCTGTTAGTTACTGAAAAGATGGGGGGGGGGATGAACATACTTTAATCCTCAAAATGAAAATTTTAGCTACTGTACCTTATGTATATTAAAACTGAAATGACTTCTATTTTAGTTGGGCCTAGGAAATCAACAGAGGGAGAAGAAAACATCAGGTGAAACCAAAGAAATCTTTATTAAACCCATATACAAATGCACATGACATTTGACTTTTACCAACTACTCCCTGGAAAAATGATGCTCAGGTGAATGAAAAAACTAAAGTTCTGATCAAGGAAATAAGTGCTGCTTCTAGACCATGTGCTCCCCTTGCCATTTTCCCATCCCACTAGCTAGGAAATAGTAAAAGCTGGAAAAGCACAGACCAGGGATGGAAACCATGTGCCAGCCCTACCTGCACTATATGACCTAGCACTGAAGTGAGAGAGAAATAAATTGTTTAACGCTACTGCATTTTTTTCTCCACTTTTTTATCACGAAAAAATTTACACTTCCACAAAAGTTAAAAGAACAATATAACAAGCACCCATATATTTACTATCTAGATTCCACCCGGAGAACATTTTGCCATATTTGTTTTATCTAAACATCAGCGTGTATAGAGAGAGACATATATACACGTATGTGGTATGTTGGTTTCTGCTCAACTATTTTAAAGGAAGTCGCAAAGAACATGTCTCTTTTAAGAACATTTTTCCATATAATCTCATCATCATCACATCTAAGAAAATGAACCTATTCTGATATTCCACCATATTCTAACCTCTTCAGCTGAAGCATCTTCCATACTGTTGTTTTTTTTTAAATCAATCAATATTCAGTCAAGATTTGCACTCTGTATTGGTTCTGTCCTGTTGATTGTTAGTATCTTTTAATCTACAACTGTTCTTCCCATCTTATACTTTCCTAAACACTAGCTTTTTTAAGAGATCAGGGCAGTGCATATGAGCCACCTTAAAGATGTTGTTAAAATGAGGATTTCGGTTCAACAAGTCTGGTACAGGACCTGAGGTTTTGCCTAACAAACTCTCAGTTGGAAGGATTGCTGGGAGTCCATTGCTACACTTTCAATAGCAACATCGTATAAAGTACCACACTGAATTTGTCTCTTCATGGTGTCACTTACCTCTGTCCCTTACATTTCTTAAAACCCCAAAGTTAATTCTAAAAATTTTAGATAAAAAGAAGCATTTTTTAAAACCACTGTACTTGGAGTCTCTGTTAAAGTAGCTTAGCCTAAATGCTACGTAATATCTGTTCCATGGCTAAGCTATACTGTAATTTTCATAACTGTTTCCTTGCTTTTATTGATCAAGGTGGAAGACTCTTTCAACTCAATAATAAATTCTGAATCTTGATTCAGTTCTACCATATTCCACAAAAGGGAGTTTTGGGGTTTACCATTTTAAGAGCCATTTCTTCAACTCCAGGGGTCATCACTCTTGAAATGAGTTGCAACAAATCATGGCCTTCAGGGTTGGAGATCTACAAAGCCTCTGAGTTCCCTGACCATTTCTTTTCTTTTTCTTCCAACTAGTCTCCACACCCAACATGGGGCTTCATGATCGTGAGTTGAAGAGTCAGATGCTCTACTGACAGAGCAAGCCAGGAATCCCGACCATTTCATTTCTGACTGCCTTTTCCCTCCAAACTTCCTCATCCACTTACCCCTACAGTTCCACCTTGCAAAATCACTAATTCAGGTATTCCCTTCCCTAATCACAACTGAAGTTCCTCCAGCTTGCCTGATCAGCCACTCCTTATTCACTTTTAATGCGCAGGTTGACAAGAGGCTGCCTCTTGTCACTTCCATGATCACTACAGCAAGGCACAGAGATGGGGAAGTGGCAAATGGAGTGCTGGCTCTTAAAGCTTCAGAGAGGGGCACCTGGGTGGCTGGACCGGTGGGTTAAACATCTGACTTCAGCTCAGGTCATGATCTCATGGCTCATGAGTTTGAGCCCCGCGTAGGGCTCCGTGCTGGTAGCTCAGAGCCTGAAGCCTGCTTCAGATTGTGTCTCCCTTTCTCTCTCTGCCCCTCCCCCACTTGTGCTGTCTCTGTCTCTCTCTCTCTCTCTCTCTCTCTCAAAAATAAATAAACATTAAAAAAAAAAAAAAGCTTCACTGGGAAATGACATATGTCGCATCTGGTCATATTTTACCAGCACAAGCAAGTCATAGGGCCACGTTTAACTTCAAGTAGACATGGGGCATATGGGGGTGGGAGGTGGACGTGTACAAAGAGTGCAACCTTACTTACCATGTACATAGGAAGAACAAAGTATGAAAGCACAGCCTTAAGGACTACCGTATCACTCCTCTAACACAAATTCAAACCTAAATGAACCCAATTAACTACTTTCTCCACGTCTCCATCCAAACAGGCTGGAGAAAATCTTGTAAGAAAGCAGACTGGGTTGCTAAATTCATAACACAGTCTCAATCTCAAATGGATTAAGACATGCCATTAACCACTACACTTTCCGGAAAACTTACTTACCTACTCCTCACACAGTCATCTGAAACCTTTCTCACTCTCCCAAACCTCTCACTCCTCCATCTACTTACTTCTCAAAATAGTATCTAGTCTTCTACTTAACTGAGGGGGAAAAAAAGACAATCAGATGGCAAATCTGAACTTTCCACCCCCAAGCCTACAGTTACCTCCAAATATTTCAACTTGATGTCCTCAAAATATAGGCATAAGTAATAGAATCTAGGAAAAATGGCCATGAGAGACTTGTCACACCTTTTCCCCAACTGCACAGATAAACTCTAGATAGGCAATGGCACATAATGCTGGCAGAACAACAAAAAAATCAGGTGTTTGACCTATAATCTGCAAAAGGTCTGTAAAAGACACTCAAACCTGGCAAGTAAAGTTCCAGTGATTTTTCTGACATATGGAATATATCTAAACAAAATTACTTCTGGACAGCAACCCACTATTTAGCAATCACTTATCTGGATAGCTTTCCTTTTCAGTCCCCTTTAAGGCAAAAAGAAATAAAATTAAAGTTCAATTACTAGACCTTCAAGTTCTTTCTACCACCAATATTGGATCTGGGGAGTTCCAAGCCCACCCTCACATTTGGGGATTCACTTGAAGGACTCACAGGACTCAGCATGTAGTTGTACTCATAACTAATTTTTATTACAGCAATGTCGTATGGACTACAGCCTGGATCGTAATGCAAAAAGACACAAGTGAAGTTTGCAGGAATCCACGTGCAGGCTTATGTTCTCTCCCTCCCCGAAAGGGTCAAACAGAGCACTCTTTACCCCAAAAAGGAAAATCTAGCAATGTCTGTGCAATGTTTCTGTCAGGGAACCCATAACAGACTCACAGGCCAGGGGGGTTTTATGGGGGCTGGTAACTCTAGCTTAACTACATAGTTCTCTCCCAGATGCCAAACAAGTTGTAGCCTTGCAAAGCGGACCTTTCTAACGATAGCAGCCTCAGGGCCGGTGTGTTAACTCTTTTCAGCACAAATAAGCTCTGGCCATTTTTCTCACGTGGTTTCTCAAACAAAACTTTTCAGTTTGCAACTTCAGTATTACTCTAACATCTGTCTTTTCTCTGCTGTACGCTGTGCAACTAAGTTATTTAGAGATGTCTGCATTTTTTTTATAAAAAGATGCTATACAAACAAAAGCCCATATTCTCAAAGAAAAAACAAGAGAAAAAGAAAAAAATCATTTTTCCCTACCCTTGGACTCTCTCTCGGGCAGTTGTTTTCAGCGTGGGAAGGACACACTGTCCTTTTAGTTATCAGGCTCCAAAACATGAACAGCACGTGCATACTTTTGCTGTGCATCAGGCTCGGCTCTAAGCACTTCAAAGATGCTATCACACTTGATTCTCAACAATCACCTTTTGAGAGAGGTTACTATTACTTCCCTCATTTTACCCTTGAGGAAACAGACACACAGAAGTTAAGTGACTTGCAGAGGTCCGGGAGCCAGCGAATGGTGGAGACTCGGACCCCAGCAGCTCGTCTCCAGGGCTCCTAATACTCTGCGATGCTTCCAAAACCCCGCGGTGAGCCTTGCTTCCTCCGGTTCCTACCCAAAGCATCCCAACTTTCTCAAGACAAAACGCGTAGTGAGGCGAGAGCGCGGGAGGGAGGCGGGAAAAGGGTGTCGGGCCGAGCCTCGGTCGCGATCCCGCGGAGACGCGGGCCCCTCCCCGCGGCCCCCCTACCGCCCAAACCACCCCGGCTCCTCCAGCCGCCGCCCAGCCGGGCCGCACTCACGCGGCCCTCGGCGACCGCCTGGAACCCCCCCCCCGCCCCGGGATCGCGAAGTGGGGAGGGGTGGAGGCGCAGGATGCCTCTCTCCCAGGCCCGTCCTGCCACAAGAGGCTGGAGGCGAGGAAGCGACGACCGAGATACTGCGGCAACCCCAGAGCCGCAGTACGGACTCACCACGCCGGGCCGAGACGCCGCGTCTACAACCTCAAGAGACTGCGCCTGCGCAGCCGACCTCCCCGCCGGCAGGGGCGTGGCCTCGTGCGTCCGCCCCACAGCCGGGCGGGTTCCAGGCCGCGCTTCTGGCGGTCGGGCATCGGGAGTGGGGCGTGGACAGGGCGGGGTCGGCTCGCGTCGCGCCTGCGTTCTCTAAGTCTGCAGAGTGCTACAGGCCAGGCTAATCTTAGAATAATAGCAACTGGCTCCTTGTTGCGTCCCGAGTGTCCGGGAGTGCGCCCCTCAGGCCTTCCCCGAGTCGGGGACTTAGGTCCCACTTGTTGCTGAGGGCCTAACGGGATAACCTCCGACTTCCCTCCATCACCCTCTTCTGTACGATAAAGTCACATCTAACATTTGTCATATATTACCTTGCATTTTTTCATTATTTTTGGCTTACCTGTCGTTACTTACTACACAGAAATTTTCTTGACCTACACCTATACTTCTTCGAAGCTCGATTATCCGTTAAAGTGGTCTGGACGTTGCATCTGTTTAGTTAAAAGTAGTTGGTTTGAAAATATTTTGTCCGAATGATAATGCAAACATCAACACTAGTTATGGGTAAGCTCTACAAGCTTTGTAATCTCCCACAACTCTTCAGCCAGGAGACAGGTGTGGCCTTAGGGATAGAACCTTGGATTAAGTGTCAAAGATACCAGAGATAAGCCGAAAAATTTTTGATTTTCCCTTAAAAACTCTCATTCATTTCTTACGAAATAGCATTATTTCTATGTAAAGAACTTGGCAAGGAAAGTTACTAGATGTTTTACATTGTATGTATGGAAACCTCTCATTCAACAAATATAACTATAAATCTGCTGGTTACTGTGCTAGGTATAGGTATACGTAATCATGTTTTGGAATAGGGGGAAAATATTCTTTAGGGAATATTTGCTTTAGAGAAAAAAAATATTCCTCAAGTAAGAATAGGTCATATTGTGGTGTAATTGTGAAGTCAAAATTGTCTACACTCAAACATTTTTATTTATTTTAACTTCATATTTAAAACAGAACATGGAGAGGGGCGCCTGGGTGGCTCAGTCGGTTAAGCCTTCCGACTTCGGCTCAGGTCACGATCTCGCGGTCCGCGAGTTCGAGCCCCGCGTCGGGCTCTGGGCTGATAGCTCAGAGCCTGGAGCCTGCTTCCGATCCTATGTTTCCCTCTCTCTCTGCCCCTCCCCCGTTCATGCTGTGTCTCTCTCTGTCTCAAAAATAAATAAACGTTAAAAAAAATTAAAAAAAAAATACAACATGGAGGAAAAAAAGATATGCAAACTTGAGCAAATCTAATTTCCATATCACACTGCAGTAAATGGGATTTTTAAAAATGTATCATATACTGGAATCCAATTTACAGTTTAAAAGGGGGGGGCTGAGTTAGAACAAGAAATTTAGGAATTACGCAAACACTATGTAATTTTTCTCGGAAATGACAAAATTCCAAAGCTATCTTGATTTCTAACAGTCTATGTTCTATTTTGCAACTTGATTTTTTTCACTTGACAGTATGTCTTGGGCATAACCCCACATTAGCCTCATTCTTTTGACTACTTGCTAACAACTCCCGTGAATGGATGTGTCATTTTATCCCCAGATTCCTGTTAATGTACCTTTATCTTTGCCTACTTGTGCAAATATCTTCAGTAAACTGTTAGCAGTGGAAATGCTGAGTCAACAGATACTCATTTTAAGTTTTGATAGAAACTCTTTCCAAAAAAAGTTGCATGAAAAACAATACATTTCCTAATTCTTCATTTGATTTGTCAAATATGTGGAGGCTTGATGTGGACTTAGAAAGAAATGGGGGAAATCCCCTCCTTTCCAAATGCCTTTCACTTGCATTATGCCAAGAAATAAAATGAGTTGAGAATTAATGATTCATATCAACTCAGCAGAACCAACTATTTTTTTCTCCCTTTCATCCCACTTTAAGCCTTCCTAACTCTGAAAGAAGAGCTTGGACACTTGTCCAAGGAATAATGATCAAGACTCTTTTGACAAGACTTTTTGCTGTAAGAACTCTTAAATAAACTAAATTTGGCACTGTGCTGGTATTGGAGGAGCTATTCATCTTTTCAGAAAAAAAAAATCCTGCAGAAAAATATTTCTCAAATAATTAGTCATAAACATTGGAAAAAGAATTGTTTAGTAATATGTGCTCTTGCAAAAGCATAAATCAAATTAGATGTGATTTATTGAAACCAAGTACATTGTTTCATTGTTTCCATACCTGTGTTCACACTACCTTTGGTTTATGAAGTATTCAGGACAGCTTAGGAATGTCATGGGGAGTGGGTGAATCTATGATATATAATGACATCTTAGTTCAAAGTTAATCCACAATATAGATTATATAGAAACTATGTCTAAACTCCAAATGATTTGGAAAAACATAATTGTATGTGATGGCACTGGTGTAGAAATTTGAAGTGCTTTTATTAATTATTAAATTATTGAAACTGAATAATTTTAAAGTGCTTAATGAAATTATTCTTAGATACTTTAGTAATACTATTTAGAAATTAATTTTTTAATTTTCCATTGTAAATTAATTTGCAGTTAAGTATAGCTTTCATTATGTTTGGGAACCAAATTGAGAATAAATTAAAAATGAGGTAATGAACCAAGTTGACAATAAATTTAAAAACACGGTCATAATAGGGGCCCCTGGGTGGCTCAGTAGGTTAAGCGTCTGACTTTGGCTCCGATCATCATCTCACAGTTCATGAGTTTGAGCCCCACATCCAGCTCTGTGCTGACAGCTCGGAGCCTGGAACCTGCTTCAGATTCTATGTCTCCCTCTCTCTCTGCCCCTCCCCTGCTCACCCTCTCTCTCTCAAAAATGAATAAATATTTAAAAAAATTTTTTTAAACACAGTGATGATAAATTCTATGTGGGAAGATGCATAACACCCCCTGCCCCCAAAGATGTTCTAGTTCCTAGAACCTGTGATCATGTTACCTCACAAGGCAAGAGGACTTTGCAAATGTGATTAAATTGAGGATCTTGAGATAGGGAAATTATCCTGGATCATCTGAGTAGCCCCAAAATCATCACAAACGTCTTTTAAAAAAGAGTAAGAGGAAGAGTAGTGGATGTGACAACACAAGCAGAGTCAGAGTTAGAGATTTGAAGATGCTAACCAGCTGGCTTTGAAGACGGGGAAGGGGACCACTAGCCCAGGAATGCATGCAGCTTCTAGTGGATGAAAAAGGCAAGAAAAGAAATTCTCCCCAAGAGCCTTTGGAAGCAACACAGGTTTGTGGACACCTCAGTTTTAGCCAAGTAAGAGTACTGACATACAGAACTGTACACAAATTTATATTGTTTGAAGCCGGTAAATTTGTGGTAATTCGTTACAGTGGCAACTGAAAACACATATTACATATTAGTTGGACCTACCTCTGGCAAAGCTATCGTCAAATACAAATATCAAAGTTGTAGAGGAAAGATGACAGCATGCGATTATTTTAATATTGACATCAGTTGAACCGGCTATTGGATTTAAGAGCAATTCCTAGGAAGGCATCCATGTAGTTTACTTTAAATTAATCTGCAAGAATCCGGATATAAAGTAAGTTGGAAATTTTTACTTTAAATCTTTAAATTTTATCTTTGGTGTATTTTCTACTTTCCACTTTTAAACGTTGTCTCTCCTTTAAAAAAAATAATAATCAAGGGACGCCTGGGTGGCTCAGTCGGTTAAACCTCCGACTTGGGCTCAGGTCATGATCTCACGGCTTGGGTGAGCTCTGTGCTGACAGCTCAGAGCCTGGAACCTGCTTGGGATTCTGTGTCTCCCTCTCTCTCTCTCTCTCTCTCTCTGCCCCTCCTCTGCTCACAGTTGCTCTCTCTCTCTCTCAAAAATAAATAAACATTTTAAAAAGGTTTAAAAAATAAAAATAAAAAATAATCATCAAAACAAACAAACAAAAAAAAGCCCAGCTCTCAGTTTCTTAAGTTAGGGCCCGGTTCCCTCAGCGATCACTTCCCGTGGCTCTCCTCGGCTCGGCCAGCGCCCGGCGGAGGGGGGCGCTCAAGAGCCCGGCGCGGTCGCCGGGAGGATCAGTAGGGGAGAAGCCGGAGGAGGAAGTGATCAGGAGCCCGGTGGGCGCGAGCGGGAGATGGTGCTGCCGGGGCCGCTGCTCGGGAGTGCACGCCGTGCGATCCTCGGGTCGGCGCAGTCTGTGCTCTGGGGTGAGCTCTGTGGTCCATGGGGAAAGGGACAGCGCCTAACCTCGGGCCCCGGGGGAGGAATGGCATTGGTGGGGGTGTTCGCTTCTTGAAGGAAGCACCCCCTGCTAGTTCTCGTTCCTTCAGATTCCGGGCTACTTGGGTCTGGGGCTGCTCTTGGGGGACGCAGGGAGGGAGGTCAGCGTTACTCCAGGAAGCTTGCGTGGGGAGGCATTTTGGAAGATACTGGTGTTTGAGCAATGAAGGTCAGTGCGCGGCTCAGAGGAGCGAGCGAGGCCCGCTTCTGCCCCAGACAAACTAACCACGAGCCCAGCTTTGCGAGTTACACTTGTTACCCACTAGAAGCCGCGCCCATTGCTTGAATTAGAACGCGTTAGAGCCATTAAGGTACCACCAGGACAGAACAAGCCGGAGAAACGAAGGTGGTTATGGAGGTGTTGGGTGTACTCCTCAAAGCCGACTTCCTGTCCTTAAGCACAAACTTTTATTTGTGGACACAGCTACGGAGACTGTGGCATAACCCTGTGTCCCCAGTTCTCCCTCCCAGTTATTCCACTTTAACTGTTGGTATGTCCTCAGTAGCTTAAAATGTGCTTTTCTATGCAAATGTTTTATTTATTGAGCACCTACTAAGGCAGGCCTCCTGCGGGGGATATCGCCTCTTCAGTTCACTTCATTTTGTGGAGAGACAGACACAAGTAAACACCATATACAACCCGGTGAGACTGCAACGGCAAAAGCAAGGATTCTACCCGAGTTGGAGAAGGTGTTACAGAAAAGGTGCCTTTTCGTCTAAAATTGTAGTAATACATAATTATATTCTCATTGTTTTCAAACAGACACAGCACCATGTAAGTTCTTCTTTGTGCACCCTCCCATATTCCATTCTCCTCTACAAGTGAGGCTTGGTACACATCCTTCTAAACACTTTCCTGTAAGCCTACATAAATGTACACCTAAAAATACGACATACGTAATACACAGGTGTTGCTCTTTTTTAATTTATGTCCCAGAACTCCTCTTCCTGCAATCTCACTCCCCAGGAATAGTTTAGTATTTTCTTCCAGATGCTTTTCTGGACATTTATAAAACACAAGTATGTTATATGTATACAGATGTCAAAGGGGGAAGCTTTTTCATTTAACAGTATGGACATCTAAGTCACCGTTTCCTTGTAAGTGCTGCATGATAGGCTTCATAATTTAACCATTTCCTGAATGAACATTTAGGTTTCTTCCGATTTCAGGATGTGTTTCTAATCTTCCTTCCTTTTTTTTTTTTTGTTGTTGTTGTTGTTGTTGTTTAATGTTTATTTATTTTGAGAGAGAGGAAGAGAGAGGCTCTGCACTGACAGGGCTCTGTCCCACGAATTCTGAGATCATGACCTGAGCCAAAATCAAAAGTGGGATGCTTAACCAACTGAGCCACCCAGGTGTCCCGTGTTTCTAATCTTTCAACCAAGACTTTCCCAAGAGAATGCTGTCAATCCTTGTCTTCTTAATGATTTGAGGCTGCTAATATGAGTGCTTGTCACTTAATCAGTGACCCCCATTACACTGAAAATGACTTTTGTCTCCTACGTTTCCATGAGATCAAAAACTTGCTGGCTACCTTTATTCTCTGAAGCCATCCCCTCCAGTATTATTCTGCTGGTTTTATTGTTCTTTTCTTCCTTTTTGCTTCTGTTTAGACTCAGGTTTGAAGCAGGATCCCAAATGGGACCTACTAAGTCATGTGTACTGCCACTGAGTACTGGGCTAACACACCTTTGTGGTGGGTGGCACAAAGTGAGTGAACTTTCACCTACGCAGTCTTGCCCTATCTATTCCCAGGGTGCTGACCTCTGGAAGATTCTAAGTAGCTTTCTTGGTAATAGCCAGGTTGCATAAACGCCTTTACTTGGTATCCTAGTCCTTGGGCTACAAGGAACAACAGAAAACACGGAGATGCCCTAGTTAATACGAATCAGCTGCCAGCAGCAGATGTCTTAAATAAGGAGGGAGTTTGAGGAAGATGACAGCTGAGAGGACTTGGCTCGCTGGCCTATTTAAGGGGGAAGTACTGTGATAGAGGAGTAAAAGGTTGAAAAGACAAGTACTTTAAGAAGCTGAGGGGCGCCTGGGTGGCGCAGTCGGTTGAGCGTCCGACTTCAGCCAGGTCATGATCTCGCGGTCTGTGGGTTCGAGCCCCGCGTCAGGCTCTGGGCTGATGGCTCAGAGCCTGGAGCCTGTTTCCAATCCTGTGTCTCCCTCTCTCTCTGCCCCTCCCCCGTTCATGCTCTGTCTCTCTCTGTCCCAAAAATAAATAAAAAACGTTGAAAAAAAAATTAAAAAAAAAAAGCTGAAAGTCAGTACCTAGGGTGTTCCCTTTTCCTGTTAAAATCACTTCATGAAATAAAATGCATTGCCTTACCAGAAATTTCCATTGTACCATTTTACTCAGTAGGATGGTTGTTCACTTGCTTTCAGCATTTTGCTGTGAGTGGTTCAAAAAACTGAAAATATTTATTAAAGTGATTATATTAGAAGTTATAAAATGTTCACACTAAATCCAAATACCTATTTGAAAAGGAAGCACACCAGATGTTCTTCCTAATGTTTTCTCTCTGAAGTAACAATCATCATTTCTTTCTTGGTTGCATGTTGTCTGTATTGTCCATTGCACAGTCCCTAGAAAAAATTGTCAATATTCAACAGATATTGACATTGGTTTTCTAAGGTGTCAAATCCAGAAGAATATAGGTGAACTAGGGAATTTATTTTATGGCTGTGGCAAGAATGAATTGCTATTATTATGATTGTTATCATTATTAAGCAAAAGCTCTTATGTTTCCTTCTTTTTTTAAAGTTTATTTATTTATTAGAGAGAACAAATGGGGGAGGGGCAGAGAGAGGGAGAGACAGAGTCCCAAGCAGGCTCTTTGCTTGAACCCATGAACCATGATGAGAGATCATGGCCTGAGCCAAGATTGAGTCAGATGCTTAACCAACTGAGCCACCTAGGTTCCCCTTTTATGTTTCAAATAGTTATATTTTTCACATCAAAACTTTATTTATTTGGAATTATAAAAAGACTGCCAAACTTAATTAGAAAGTAAGGGGTAATCATAGACTTTTTTTTTTTTTTTTTTTTTGGCAGGGGTGGGGGATACAGAGAGAGAAAGAGAGAGAGAGAAGTAGGGAGAGAATCCCAAGTACTGTCCACACAGAGCCTGATTTAGGGCTCAATCCCACAAACTATGAGATCATGACCTGAGCTGAAATGAAGAGCCAGACACTTAACTGACTAAGCAGCCAGGCGCCCCAGTGGTAGACTGTTTCTTTTCTTTCTTTGTTTTTGTTTTTTTAAATGTTTGTTTAGTTTTAAGAGAGAGACAGAGCACAAGCAGGGAAGAGGCAGAGAGAGAGGGAGACACAGAATCCAAAGCAGACTCCAGGCTCTGAGCTGTCAGCACAGAGCCCGATGCAGGGCTCAAACCCACATACTGAAAGATCACGATCTGAGCCAAAGTCAGATACTTAACCAACTGAGCCACCTAGGTGCCCCAGTGGTAGACTCTTTCTAAGTGAAATTTATTATTTTAAAGTATAACATATAGTATACAACCATGCTACACTATAACATAGAAAAGGTAAATTTATGAAAAAAAATTATGAATTTATAAATTTAGAACCCAAGTCATGGATATGATTTCTTTTTTTTAAATGTTTATTTATTAAAGTTTATTTATTTTGAGAGAGACAGCAGAGTGGGGGGGGGGGGGGTGCAGAGAAAGAGGTAGAGAGAAGAGAGAGTCCCCAAGCGGGCTCCACTCTGTTAGTGCAGAGCTCGATGTGGGGCTGAACTCATGAAACTGTGAGATCATGACCTGAGCTGACCACTTAACCGAATGAGCCACCCAGATGCCCCTATGTATATTTTTTCTATGTATAATTTCTTTATTTTATTAAAAACATTTTTTTAATGTTTATTTTTGAGAAACAGAGTGTGAGTGGGAGAGAGGCAGAGAGAGAGGGAGACACAGAATCTGAAGCAGGCTCCAGGCTCTGAGCTGTCAGCACAGACAGCCCGACACGGGGCTCAAACTCTCAAACTGAGAGATCATGACCTGAGCCGAAGTCAGACACTTAACCAGTTGAGCCACCCAGGCACTCCTATATATAATTTATTTAACCATATGATTAAATCACATTAAGCTAATTGAAATTAAATAATTTAATGAATAATTCTAGAATTTAGAGATGTAAAGAAATAACTAAATTTCTTAAGCTTTTTATTTGGAAAAAAAAAAAAAAAGCTCATTCCTATAGGTTTCTCCTTACTAAAAAGACCTGACAATTGTATTATAAAAACTAACTTCTAAACATGTATACAGTATGAATTAGACCATTCTGAATGTTACTAGATCCTCAGTTGGTATAGTGTAATATGATGTGATTTTAAATATTTTTAGGGCATCATATTTCAAACTGAAATTTGGGTTGGCAGGTTGATTTTTTTTTTTTTTTTTGAGCTGTAAGCGTTTGAAAAACAGCAGATGCAGAGAGAGGCTTTCTCTGAACTCCCCTTACCTGTCTTTAGACAGATGCTTCAAAAGGAACTCAATTGTCGTAAGTCCTCTCCCCAGGAGTTTCATCAACCAGGGAAGATTGACTCATCACAGGAAAGGAGACTAGAACTCAAAAGCACACCCAGGCAAGCATTATCACAAACTGTCTTACCTCCAATCTATTCTTCTAAGGGTCCATTCATCTTCCCTAAAAATCATTTACTTCCCCCTAAGAGGCCTACATTCCCTCTCCCTTTTCCCTATTAAGATGAGAATTCTTATTTTTTAATTAAAAAAATAATTTTTTAAATGTTTACCTTTTTTTACCTGCACCCATTTCTCTCTCCACCGCCCCCCCCCCCCCCCAAGCATTCCCTGCCTCAGGCGACCACCAATCTGTTCTCTGTATCTATGAGCTTGGGTTTTGAGGGTTTTTTGTTTCCACGTATGAGATCACATGGTATTTGTTTATCTTTCACTGTCTGACTTAGTGTGTATCCTCAAGGTCCATCCATGTTGTCTCAAATGGCAAGAGTTCATTCTTTTCTATGGCTGAATAATATTCCTGTGGGGGGGGGGGGGTATGTGTGTGCACGCGCGCCACAGTTTCTTTATTCATTTATCCATCAGTGGACACTTAGGTTGTTTCTATAGTTTGGCTTTTGGAAATAATGCTGTAGTGAACATGGGGTGCAGATATCTTTACAAGGTAGCATCTTCATTTTCTTCAGATAAATACCCAGAAGTGGAATTGCTGGATCATATAGTAGCTCTATTTTTTATTTTTCTGAGGAAAGTCCATACTCTTTTCCAATTGACATTCCCACCAACAGTGCACAAGGGTTCCCTTTTCTCCACATCCTCTCCAACACTTATTTCTTGTCTTTTGATAATAGCCATTCTAACAGGAGTGAGGTGATATCTCATTATGGTTTCAATTTGCATTTCCCTGATGATTAATGATGTTGAGCATCTTTTCATGTGTCTGTTGGCCATCTGTATGCCTTCCCTGGAAGAATGTTCAGATCTTCTATTCATTGTGTTTTTGTATATCATATATCGAACTATAGTATAAATTCATATGTATATAATGTGTTTCTATTAGTACTTCTAAGATATTACTTTTTAGGTTGAAATTTAAATTTACATATAAGAAATAAGGGAATAGCCTGCTTAAAATTTCTTCCTGATGTCTAGCTAGTTGCTGTACGTATTTATTGAATAAAATTTCCCCGTTAATCTGAAATATCACTGTTACCAAATACTGAATTCTTACAGATGGTATACTGTATGTCTCCTTCAAGACTTAGACCTTTAAACCTTTTCCTATGCCAGTGTATACTATCGAAACCAATTTTGGGGCACCTGGGTAGCTCAGTCGGTTAAGCATCTGACTTCGGCTCAGGTCATGATCTCACGGTTTGTTGGGCTCTGTGCTGACAGCTCAGAGCCTGGAGCCTGCTTTGAATTTTGTGTCTCCTCCTCTCTCTGCCCCTCCCCTGCTCACAATCATTCTCTCTCTCTCTCTCTCTCAAAAATAAATAATAAAATATGTAATTTATATATCTTTATAATATATTCAATGTTTAAAACAACATTTGAAGCATTATTATTTACCTTTCTTATAAGTGGTCATTTTGTTGTGTAAAATGATTATTAAAATTTTGTTTTTATTTAGTGAAAAAATCTTTTGGGTTTTCTTTCATGTTTAAAGAAAACCAGTTTGGAACTATAGAAAAGTTGCAAAAGTAAAACAGAGTTCCCTTCATTCTTCAACTTCCCCTAATGTAAGCATCTTACGTGATACGATTATTGAAATCAGGAAAGGAATACTGACATAATACTATTAACTAATCCACAGACCTTATTTCACCAGTTTTGGGGCACCTGGATGGCTCAGTCCAACTCTTGATTTTGACTCAGGTAAAAAACTAACAGTTTGTGGGTTTGAGCCCCACATTGGGCTCCATGCTGATAGTGCAGAGCCTACTTGGATTCTCCCTCTCGCTCTCCCTCTGCCCCTCTCAACTCACATTCTCTCTCACTCTCTCAAAATAAATAAATTTTAAATTTCACCAGTTTCCCCACCGAGGCCTTTTGTAGTCCAGATCCAGTCCAGAATTCTACATTGTATTACATTGTCATGACTCCTTAGTTGGCTTCAGTTGGCTGACAGTTCCCCCACTCTTTGTTTTCATAACTTTGATACTTTTTAAGAGTACTAGTTACTTTGTAGATTGAATTTGTCTGAGATGGTCTTCTGATTTGATTCAGGGTGTGCATTTTTGGCAAAAATACTAAGGAAGTGATGTTGTGCTGTTCTTCGAGCAACCTTAGAGACTGCATGCTGTCGATATTTATCACTAATGATCTTTGAATAATTGGTTAAAGTGGCATCTTTTAGGTGTCTCCTTTTGTAATTAGTATCTCCTGGAGGAGATACTATCCTGTTTCTCATACTTTCACCCCCTAACTCTAGCATCTATCAATGCCTCTTGCTGAAATAACTACTGGGGTGTTAACCTAATGGTGACTTTCTCTGTCATTCATTCTACATTTATCAATTGAAATAATCCCGTCTCCCCAATTATTTATTCAATTATATACTTATATCACTATGGACCCATAGATTTATTTTATGAGTTATTACTCAGTACCATATTATGTTACCAATTATTTTTTGTTTTTATTTAAGTAATCTTTACACCCAACATGGGGCTTGAACAAGAGTCACGTGCTTTTCTGAGCCAGCCAGACACCCTATCAATTATTTAACAGAAACAGTGCCTTTAAGTACTTACAAGTGTAATTTCAAATGTAACGTCCCCACATCTAACATATGGCTTGTTATTTTCACTTGTAAGGGGAAATTAAATTTTTCTTCACATTGTATTTTTGGATTATGGTTGACTTACAAACTATTTGCACACTTCTGTTACCAAATGCTGAATGTGTATTTACAAGCTCTACCTAATTAAGGGCTTGGAGAGAGTAGAATGTGGAGCTGGCACAAGGCCAGCCATTAAGCATGGAGGGCAAGAGGGTATGGCTACATCCTGTGGCTCCATCAGGCTGTGTGCAAAATACACTGAACGCAAAATTCAGCGAAGGAGAAACATCAACCATAGTTGGCTGACTGGAACCAGGGGGAAAATTTCCTTTGAACTGCTCTCCAGGTATTAATAGCAACGTTACTTTGAAGGTGCCTAAATTATTTTATTCTTTCCAGGTTTGAAGTCAATAAAAGGAAGCTGCCACAATTTTTGTACTGCGGTTTTCAAAGATGTCACTTACAAGGAACTTAAAAGTCTCTTGAATTCCAGACAAATTACGTTAATTGATGTTAGAGAGAGATGGGAAATTGTTGAGTATGGGAAAATTCCCGGGTCTGTCAATATACCATGTAAGTGACCTGTTGATACCATGTAAGTTGATTCATTACAAAAGTATATGTAGATTCGGTAATTTACTGTATCTAAAATTTAACTGAAATTCTTAACATTTTCTTCCAGTGGATGAGGTAGATGAAGCTCTACAGATGAACCCAAAAGACTTCAAAGAGAAGTACAATGAAGTAAAACCATCCAAATCTGACAGCCTAGTGTTTTCTTGTTTAGCCGGAGTGAGAAGCAAGAAGGCTGTGGACACAGCAGTATCTCTGGGCTTTAACAGGTACATAGATGGAGTATAAAAATGTATTCAAGAATGTGTATTGCGATGTTTCATATGTATGACGTTTTTACTGGTCTACTGAAAAAATTTTTATAATCACTGTGTTAGTAGTAGCAGGATAGTGAATAAGAACCTCTGCATTTTCATCCTACTCAGAAGTCTTTTAAATAGTTTTAAAGTCTAGAGTAGTCCTTGTATCTCTAAATCTCTAAAGTTCGTATCGACTTTGTGTTTATAAAGCAGGAGAAAATGTTTACAGCATTAACTTTGCTATGTGTTTTCAGTGTTCAACATTATGCTGGAGGATGGAAGGAATGGGTGACTTATGAATTTTCAGAAAAGAAAAAAGGAAATTGAATTCTGGAATACAAGCTGGCTCTTTCCTTTTGTACATGCAGCACAGGATAGTAGAATGAACAAAATAATAATCGAGTCCTGGCATCACTGGTTAATGGGAAGGGGATTTTGTGTAAGTCAATTCTGTGTTGAATCTTTTTCTTAACTGTAAACTGTAAATTGAGAATGCCTTGCCTATTTCCTTGAGGATTGAAATAATGTATGTAACTTGCCATAGAAATAGAAGGGTTGGATTCTAAAAAAAAAAAAAAAAAAAAAAAAAAAAGTTTATTTATGAGAGAGGGAGAGAGACCAGAGCATGAGCAGGGGGAGGGGTTGCAGAGAGAGAGGGAGACATACAATCTGAAGCAGGCTCCAGGCTCTGAGCTGTCAGCACAGAGCCTGACGTGGGGCTCAAACCCACGAGCTGTGAGATCATGACCTGAGCTGAAGTCAGACGCTTAACTGACTGAGCCACCCAGGTGCCCCTGGTATCCTAGAAATTAATTTGTAAATAGTTTAGTGAACTAGTTTAGTTTACTATAGTACAATAGTACTCTCAAAGCCCAAGTTACTTGTCGTACTTAATCATAATGTAGGACCATTTGTGTTAGCATGGCTTCTATTCATTAAAGAGTCTATGAGCTAGACAAGTTTTTTTTTTATGATTATAACATATTTTAGTTTGTAAATTTTCCCATTTTAGAAAATTCATAAAATTGTCTTAATATGATATACAAAATTTCTGATAGATAAACCTTTCACTCATGATGAATAGTTACTGAATATTGAATAATATAAAGCAGCTAGTAAGCATTTCTTGAACACCTTTTCTTGGTTGAGACCCTATGCTAAATATTCCAAATGCTAAAAAGATAATAAAATAGATGCGATTCTTCTCTGAAGATGTTGGATTTCTAGCAGAGGTCTATAAAAGTAAAAACAAACAAACAGACTTTGTCTTAAAACACCAAGAATCTGAGCTCTAGAAAAGTAGGTGAAATATGAATAATGAAAATACATTAACACCCCCCAAAGACTTATGGCAATGTTGTAACCAGTATGGTAGCAATATAACTTGCAACTTAAATTAATTAATATGACCTATAAAAATAGAAATCATAGCGATTGCTTCTGTAGAGGGAAGATTAACTGGAAAAAGCAAGGAGGGAAATTTCTAGGGTGATGGAAACGATTTATATCTTGATTGATGTGTTGGTACATAGAGTAATACATTTATCAAAACTCATTGAACACTTGAAAACATACATTTTCTGTAATTATATCTCAATTAAAAATAATGAAAATATGAAAAAAATTTAAATGTAAATAACTGTTACTAGCATGAATATATGCCTTTGGAATGTCAACTCCTATGTTTGTTAGTGCACTAGTGGTAAAACAACTTTGTGCTTTCTTCCATCTGTGCCTCTTCAGACCCAAATATGTTCAGTCTCATTTATGTAGTCATTGAGGTCATGTAAGGCCTAGGAAGCAACTATAAGGACTTGGTTTGATATTATTAAGCCATTGGAAAATTTGGGGTAGGAATGATGTGACCACCTCGAACTTCTATTTCTGATAATGTCCGTCTATTTCTAGCAGGAGCTAGAAGAGGTGGAAAATAAACACACACACAGGCACGTTCCAATATTGGTTCATCCTCTATAGCTTTCCTTTTCCCTGGAGTATAGCTCTTCAAAGCCTCACTGCTTTAGTAGTTCCTTCATGCCTTTAAACAAATCTTATTTATTGATCTATATAAACAAATATTACTAGGACAAACATAAGAAGGTGGGAAGATTTGAAGAGAGAGAGAATCTCTCGGAGAGAAGGGAAACTGCCGTTGAACTACTGGGCCCATCCAGGAATAAGAACCTGGGTAAAGACCCTGGGTAAATACACCAGATGTTTAGTTGGAACCCCTGGGAAACTATACCTTAGGAGTAAAGGTGAACCAGAAATTGTCCAACCCTCATAAAAATGTAAGACCAGCTTCGAATCCACTAAATCACTGAATGAATTAAGGTGATCTTAGGAGCCTACCAGAAGTAAATCCCCTCTTAGAGAAAGACATCATTAGCTAGCTAGAGCAAAGGGTTGGCAGTAATGAATTTTTTAGGTTTGTGGGCCATAAGGTCTTTGTTGCAACTATTCAACTCTGCTACTGTAGCACAAAGCAACCACAGACAACACATAAAGGAATGAGTGTGGCTGTATCCTAACAAAACTATGGCCACTTAGGCTCAAATTTTCTATTTCACGTGTTGCCAAATATTCTTCTTTTCATTATTTTCAACCATTTAAAAATATGGCAAACATTCTTAGCTCAATGGCCAGACAAAACTAGATGGCAGGTGAGATTTGGCCCATGAAACATAGTTTATAGACCCCTGAGCCAGAGCCATAAATATTCTCTACATTTCTTTGTATTCAATGTTCGGAATTCTATAACATTTATTAGAAATGGCAGTAAATAATACTCTGGTTTCTCTTCAGATCGCATAAATCTTTCACCTTTTACTAAAGAAATGGCAGTTGGGGCGCCTGGGTGGCGCAGTCGGTTAAGCGTCCGACTTCAGCCAGGTCACGATCTCGCGGTCCGTGAGTTCGAGCCCCGCGTCGGGCTCTGGGCTGATGGCTCAGAGCCTGGAGCCTGTTTCTGATTCTGTGTCTCCCTCTCTCTCTGCCCCTCCCCCGTTCATGCTCTGTCTCTCTCTGTCCCAAAAATAAATAAATAAACGTTGAAAAAAAAAAATTAAAAAAAAAAAAAAAAGAAATGGCAGTAAATAGGACCTCACAATTGAAACATAAAAAAAATTAAAAACAAATCTACATATAATTGACATGTTGGCATTTTCAGACAGACTTTATATTGTTTTCAATGTTATTTTTGAGAGAGAGAGAGAGCAGAGGAGAGGCAGACACAGAATCTGAAGTAGACTCCAGGCTCTGAGCTGTCAGCCCAGGGCCCCACGTGGGGCTCAAACCCATGAACTGTGAAATCATGACCTGAGCCGAAGTCAGATGCTTAACCAACTGAGCCACCTGGGCACCCCCTGCCCCCAGACTTTTAAAATACCTATGCTTTGTATTTTCAATAACTTAGATGACAAAAATTATTAATGGAAGTAATAAGTAGTTGGAAACTACAAAAAAGTATCAAACAAATTCTAGAATTTAAGAATAACTGAAATTAAAAACCCAGTAGATGGGCTTAACAGATTAGACACAGCTGACGAGGATTAATAAAAATGAAAAAAAAAAAACATTAAAACAAAGGCAAAGAAAAAGAAGTGTATTCCTCATATCTTGTATACCTAAACAAAGATAAAGGACCCAGGGAAGAATGTCTCCCTATGAGTGACTTAGGGAGTAAATGAATTATAAATGATTCTGGTGACAAATTAATAAAATGTACAAAGTAAATTGAGCAAATTACAACGAAGGCATTACTAACCTTTCAGAAAGCCAAAAATATTCTAAAAGAAATGTAACCACAGTACACTACAGAACACATTATACATATATACTTGATATACACTGAGTATGAATTTAACAAAAATTACACAATTGGGAAGACAATGGGAGTAGAAGTCTTAATGTAGAACCAGGTTGGTGAGGAAGTGGAAGCAAGAGAATAGAGGGAGGTGTGTGAGAAAGTGAAATCTTCATTTTCCATAGGAAAGTTAGGAAGTTAATAGATAATTTTACTATTGGGAAAAAAATCAAAATAAAAAGCTGGAGGGTAAACATAGGAAGCAGTAAGGTAATTAAGAACATGGGGGGGGGGGGGCGTCGGGCAGCTACCCAGGTTTTAAGAATTAGAACCTGGGGCACCTGGGTGGCTCAGTAGGTTAAGCACCAGACTTTGGCTTAAGTCATGATCTCATGGTTCACAGGTTCGAGCCCCACATTGGGCTCTCTGCTGTCAGCACAGAGCCCACTTTGGATCCTCTGCTCCCCACCCCTCTGCCCCTTCCCCAATTGTGTATGCTCTCTCTCTCTCCAAAAAAAAAAAAAAAAAAGAGAGAGAGAACCTAATCTGGGGTGCTTGGGTGGCTCAGTTGGTTAAGCATCCAACTGGTGCTTTCAGCTCGTGAATTTGAGCCCTGCATCAGGCTCTGCACTAACAGTGTGGGGGCTACTTGGGATTCTCTCTCTCTCTCTCTCTCTCTCTCTCAAAATAAATAAACATTTTTAAAATTAAAAATAAAATAATTAGAACCTAATCCAAGCTCGTCACTCTTGACCTGTGACATTTCTCGTCTCTACAATAATTGTTCTGAGAATTAAATGACTTCATCATGTAGAAACCCAAGAACATTCTTGTCACCTAAGTGCCCAATAAAAGCTATAAGCTTGTTACTTGTAAATGTGGAAGTTAACATAACAGCAAAGAAATAACTAAAAGTTGCTCTGGGGGGCAGGAATGCTCAAGCAGTAGGGAGAATGGGTCAGGAGTCTTAACATTTCCCTTGTCTTACAGTGCACAGTCCAACAGAATTAAAGCCATTATGTGATTTTGAATTGTCTTACATTTTAAAAAGAGGTGAATTTAATTTTAATCGTGTTTTATTTGGTCCTGTCATTTAAAATGTTAGATATTTTACATTCTTTTGTATTATGTATTGAATCTAACATGTATTTTTACATTTACAGCACATCTCAGTTCTGACTAGCCACACATTCAGTGTTCAACAGCCAAATGTACCTAGTGGCTGTCACACTGGACAGTACAGTCTACAACTCTTTTTTTTTAACAACTTATCATCAGTAGGTGATAAGTCACAGAAAGCAACAACCAGCCATGATATGCTGTCTGTGGAAGACACCTTTAACAGTAGTCTACCCTCTCGAAAAAAAATTTTTTTGAACTTGATCAAGCCTTTACATTCAACTACCAATTTATAGAAAATACAGAAAAAGGAGCATGTTAAATGGCACTTCAAAGATACATTTAGTAAGATCCATATGGTGGGAAACCCTCCGTAGATAACCAAACCAAAAAGGGGAATTTAAAAAATAAGACAAGAGGAATCCATGAATTTTAAAAGACTTAAAGGATTTATCAATCAGTTGCAATGTCTGGTGCTGATCCTGACCAGAATTATTTATTTTTCATGGTATTTGTAACTGAAAATATGAACAATGAATATTTGGTAGTACAATATTATTTTAACTAATTCTCTAGGTATAAAATTTTTTTCTAAGAGCCATTATCTTTAGGAATACACACTGAAATAATTATAGAGGAAATATGGTATCTTGCATTTGCTTCAAAATAATATGCATGTTGTGGGAAGTTGACGCAAATTTAGGTGAAATGAAATTGGCCATGAACTGGTCATTATGGAAACTGGGTAATAAATACATGGAGGTTCATTACAGAATTTTATTTACTCTTGTATATGTTGCTTTAAATTTTCTATAATAAGAGGGTGAAAACAAAACAAGTCATATGTACTAACTTTCAAAATAAAAATTTTAAAAGAATATAGGTAGGCTTAAAAAAAAACTTAAGGTTAAGTCAGTGGTTGTGATATATAATCACTACGCTCTTCCAACTCAAACCCAACCTTAATTCCTTCAGACCTGAGGAGAGCATTTTTCCTTATTTCTTATTCTGCCCGTAAGCCCGTAAGACCTACGTTTATCATTGGTACTGACTTTACAGTACCACTTTACCACTTTACCCCAACTTATCTGATCCTCTCCACAAGGAAGCAAAACTCTACAGTCTAAGAGCCATTTGAATTACCCACTTGACAAACTATAGAAGACTTTAAAACTCGTCTAAAGGAAGGACACTCGGAAAACATAGGCAGATTCAAAATGATAAATTCAAGACATTAGTCATAAACTGGAGAACATTACTTTTATTCTTGAAGTTTCATACTAGGAAGTCAACACTTAATTTAATAATCCATTGTTCACAATTGATTTATAAAAAAACTTAATCCTTAAATTGTACATCAATATCCTATGACTTCAAATTTCATCACTCTCCTTCAAATCTGAAGAAAATGATTAAGTTCCACAGACAGCACAGTCCCACTGACATAACAATTTGTCCAAGTCCTACACTCATGAGAATTAAGAATGGCCAGTATCAAACTGGCCTGAAACCTGATTGTGTTCCTGGCTCAGGATACCTGTAGTAAATTTGTAAATCCACACTAAGACACAAAAATAAACTAGGGAGTGTATGTCATATAAAAACTTTTCACAGTAGAGTAAAAATTAACATTAAAATGTTACCAAATTTCAACCATATCATGGTGTTTTATCCAATTAACTTTCAAAATGCCTGATTAACTGTGAATCAAATGCAAATAAGGTCATGTAGGATTTTTTTTTTTTTTGTTTGCCCAGCATTTCAAAATGGTTATGGAATTAATATAACTTTTAAAATGTCAAAGTATGCTATACATATTGCACTTTTCTGCTAGGCTGGGCTAGTATCTTCCATGGCAAGATACTAAAACTACGAATAAAATACACTTTTAAATCAATAGGTACTTGATTAATTTCCCTGAAATTATCAATATCGTTACCAAAATCTTCCAGGATTTTGTAAGATTTGATTCCTTAAATACAGTTTTAAAGTTTAACTTAAGGAGGGAAAAAAACCCTCATATATTTGACTTTTTATGTCTTTTTTTGGTCCTTCAATGACCAAAGAGAATTTTAGACAAATTATGCTTCATGTTTCCTGGCTTAATAAAAAGCTATAATTTCTATTATCCAAATTAAGAAAAATTATACTAATCAAAAGTTATTAATTTTGAAATGTCTATGTATGTCTGTCTGTAGGTCCCCTTAGAACCTTTCCAAACTTTTATAATCAAGAGATTTCAATCAATTATGTACTAGAATCAAATCAGGTAAGGTAAAACTTATTTTGCAAAAATAAAATCACTTCCCAATATGCTTGACAGAAACAAGCTATTCATTTTCATTTGTGTTCCATTGAAGACATAACTGAAATCTGTCCAATGGTTTATTTCCAACTGGTCCACTACGGAATTCTTCGGAATGTTTTAAGATTGGCTGTAGCTAGAGTTCTGACTTCCATTTGGACCCTGCTCTCCTTCACTGTTCAAGTGGGGAAGAAAGAGATTTTATACCAATTAAAAGACTCATTTTCAACACCCTGATAAGCCAACTAATTTTTAAAGTTAGTTACTCTATGGTAAAACTCTACAAAACAAAGACACTCCTGATTGTCTGACACAGATTGCAAAATTAAAATACAGAAGACTAACATTTGGTTTTATGTTTTTATTCTTCCATAACTTGGTGCCCTCACACATTATAAGTATTCTGGAAGTTAGCGTCCACATACATTCAAAACATTTAAATAAGGGTACGGGATTTCACTGTCATTACAGGTATCACTCAACATAGAGATTAGAGCTTTTTCTGAACAAATTTCCTGTAAAATTAAATCTTATATATAAAATCTTATTCCTACCAAATATGAAAATCAAGAAGTGTTCTTCTGAAAAAATGACTGTCCAAAGGCGTAATAAAATCACATGTAAATACAGCAAACTTTTATTTATGAGTCAGAAAATAAAAATGGCAATTTCCTGGAAAATGCTGAATACTTAAAAATAACTAAAACTGAAAAATACCAGTAACTGTGGCAATAGGATTATTGCCTTATCTTGTCCATCATCATCTTGCAGCTTCAGGCCCTGCCACTATTGGAGAATCACTCAGGGAATTTCTGCAAAAAATGCATCCAAAGGTAGCTGTTTGAATGAATGCCTTAAACAGCTCCTTGCGTAAGTTAATTTTTTCCAAATGGTAACATTAACTTATCAGATCTACAAATCTATCTTGATACATTCTATAACTTATTTTTCTTGATAAATGATTAAGATGGGTAGCATTGCTTTATTTCCCTTCACCTTTTTTCCTACTCTAAATGATCTGATGTGAGAGCTGAGAACCACTGAGTTAAATGAATAGATCCCATAAAAAACACCAACCAAAAAAAAAAAAAAACCAAAAAACTCTTAGTACAAGTGATTCATATTTAGCAAAATTATGGTACTATATGCCACAGTTCTTCAAGTCCCTCAAAAGCCAAAATTCTTTATTTATCTTTACAATATCAGGTCACTACGGAAATTTATGAAACAGGGTAATAGCCAATAGTGGAGGGTGAGGGGGAAAGGTAGAGTTGAAATGACATGGGATACTACAGAATTCTTTATTCCTGAATTTCAGATGAACTAGTTCTGCTTGAATTTATGTGCAGTATATAGCAATATGTTGAGGGATACCTGTAAGAGACCTGCCATTGCATTAGGAAGTTAACAGAGGATCAGATTAATGTATTTTTTTAAATGAGACACTGTCAATCTATCAAGTCAGATTGAAAAAAAGTTATATGTATCATGAAGTTTTGGAAGAAATTTCATGAAAACAATACAACATAATCTATGGAAAAATATGAAAATGTGTATGAAATACATAATGAAATGAAATCCATAATTAAAGTCTATAAAGTACCTGTTTGGAGGAGGTTTTGGTTTCGGCATCTTACTAAGAATAGTTGCCATCTCTTTTCTCTCATCAAAATTCTTCCACTGCTCATACAGTTTCAAAATAACCCTGATTATTTCCAAAATCTAGAAGGAAATATTGAAAAGTTCTCAGTAGCAGTATCAAGCAACATGTACTATGTAAAGAACACACATCCTGAGGAAACAGTGAAGACAGAATCTCTGTCCTTAAGTATTCGGGTTAGATTAGACAATCCTGATAAATGTGAAAGCAGTATTTTTACCGCACTGCTCTGTAGGCTTCTCCTTCAACCCTCTCATCTTTTAATATGCATACCTTGTCCATCCTTATCCATCTCTGCAGTTGGTTTCCTTCTATCTGCTAATATCTTAAACCAAAACAAAACAGGAAACTGGAACAGAGGTCTAAATCATGATAGAGTATGCCACTACAGAGTACATTCCTGTAACACCAATTGTTTCAAACAATTCGGTGGGAGGTGGTGCACCAAAGTCGTCGTTTTGTTTCTCCGTTAATTACATATGAGTTAAGGTGCTCAAAAACTGGCAGCTACAAAATCCATTGTATCCATTTCCCAATTAGCCCTTTCTTTCTCATCTGAGTAGACTACACTTGGATTGATCTAATGCTATCAACATTGCAGCAGAAAAGGTAGAAAAAAAGGGCAAAACCCACTTTGTCAGGAGGCAGGCTGTGTTACAAAAGTTTACAGTGGTATTTAGCAGTCTCCAGGTAGCTTTTACAATAATCCTAGAAATGAGGGGTAGCTTTGCAACTAAGAAAACCAAAAGTTTACCATTCTGTTTAAGTGTAAACCCAAAAGACAAATATAACCTAAACAGTCAATATCAATTCTTCTCACCAAACATGTTTCTTAATATTTTTACCAAAAATCATCTTAGCCTGGTGGACAGCATACGATTTTAGACTCATGTTAAGTAAATATCACATTAACTTTAAAATGTTCAAGCTTATATTCAATTAAGGGAATTTTAAAGACTACCTTCTCCATATCCACAGAAAGTTCAGCAAACCACTGTCTGGCATCTTTCTGCTGTACAACACAGGCTACATGTAGACAAGCTGGAAAGAAAATGAGAGAAAGGCCCATGTTTAACTGCAAACATGAAATGTAGGGACTTAGGGCTAAAGGTAAGATTTTCACTTAAAATATTCATCTGCATTTTCCAATATTCCTTATAAAAATGACATAAACTCATCTAAAAGTTACCAGTGACCATCCCATCAATTTAATATAACACAAACAGAAAAAATTAATAGACTGTATTAAGGTTCTTGATATCTACTGCTCCTTACTGTGTGCCAGCCATGGTATACTTGTTTGTGAGGGCATGTTAGGAAAAAATCCAGTGAAGAAACTAGAGCAGGGAAATGATCCCTGAACAGTGGTGAGTGGTAAAAATACACCCAAAGTCAGTTTGACATATTAAAGAGAAAAACAACAAAAACAACAATAATATGCTGATATATTTCAATAAATTATGTTTTAATATTTCAATTAAAAGCAGTGCTGCCTCTGTTTTAAGTTATTAGATAGGATCAAGTCAGGTGAACACCAGGCACCCAGGTATAGAACTCAGTGTTATAATCAAATAGAGCCTAGAAAAAAATGTAATGCATCATATACAATATAATTACAGTTGACCTTCAAACAACATGGGGCTTAGGGGCACTAACCCCCTCTGCAGTTAAAAAAATCTGCATGAAGGGGCACCTGGGTGGCTCAGTCGGTTGAGCATCTGACTTTGGTGCAGGTCATGATCTCACGGGTTTGGGAGTATGAGCCCCATATGAGGTTCACTGCTGTCAACTTGTCACTGAAGAACCCACTTAGGATCCTCTGTCCCCTTCTCACCAGCCCTCCGTGGCTTGCACTCTCCCAAAAATAAATAAATATTAAAAAAAAAAATTGCATGTAACTTTTGACTCCCGCAAAACTTAACTACTAATAACCTACTATTGACTGGAAGCCTTACTGATAAATAGTCGATTAACACATATTTTGTATATGTATTATATACTTTGTTCTTAAATAAACTAAGCTAGAAAAAAAAATGTTAAGACAATTATAAGGAAAATAGATTTACAGTTCTATAAAAAAAAACCCAAACCTGTGTATAAGTAGACCTATACAATTCAAATCCATGTTGTTCAAGGGTCAACTACATATACACATTACATACAATATAACCTAACAAAGAGAGTAAAAGAGCCCAACACAACAATCTACATCACAATTTTCCCTGATATAATTCCTACCAGCAGCTTGGCTACCCTGAGACACCAGCTTCTTGAGTTATATTCCCTGGTTTAGTTACCCATATGATTTTGCTAAAGATGTCAATTTAGGCAATCAGTGACTCAAATGGGAACTGACATAGTGGTTACCCCAAGTCAAACGAAGCTGTAAAGTGGGGTGTAGGTCCTGGAGAGACTGAGAGGCCAAAGGACTGAAATTACAGTAACAGGTAACTGAAATACAGTGGAAAATGCCATAACAGAGCATACACAGAGTAAATCAGAACCAGAGAAGACATCCTAAACCCGGACTGAGGTGATGTAGGGAGTTTGGGAATGGGGAGGGTGTCACTAAAGACATCTGAGCCAAGTCTTAAAAAAAAGGTGAGAGTGGGAGCAGAGAATGGTATGTATAGGTTAAAAGAAGCTATGTATTTTATCCAGAAACTGGGAGGAGAACTGAAAGATTTGAAAAAGCTCTTCCTGGGGCGCCTGGGTGGCTCAGTTGGTTAAATGTCTGACTTTGGCTCAGGTCATGATCTCACAGTTCACGAGTCCAAGTCCCATGTCTGGCTCTGTGCTGATAGCTCAGAGCCTGGAGCCTGCTTCAGATTCTGTGTCTCCCTTTCTCTCTGCCCTTCCCCCACTCATGCTCCCTCACGTGCACACTCTTTCTCAAAAATAAATAAAACATTAAAAAATAATAAAAATAATAAAATAAAAAGCTCTTCCTAGCTCAGGGTTTCTCAACCTTGGTGCTACTGACACTGTGGGCTGGATACTTGAGACTGCCTGTACATTGTAGGATGCTTAGCAACATCTCTGGCTTCTACACACTAGATGCCAGTGGTATCCGCCCCAGTGGTTATTTTGTAATAACCAAAACCATCTCCAAACATTGCCATACATCCCCTGGGGAGCAAAATTATCTCTGGTTGAGAACCACCAGCCTATCTCAACTGTGGCAGACAGACTGGCTCTCTGAGAACAGGGATACTAGATGCCAGTTAACCAGTAAGGAGACTGCTGTGGTCACCTGAACAGTGAGAAGATGGCTATGAGATTACCAAAAGGACAACTGAGAGGAAGGCACAACGGGTATTGGTTACCAACTAGATGTAGTATCGAGGGAGATGAAAGAGTCTAACGGTCAGGTTTCCAATTAAGGTAACTAACTACTGCTATTTACCAAGCTAGCAAAGACATTAAAAGGAACATCTTCTTAGATAAAGTGATAGGTTCAGTCCTGGTCATGAGTCTGAGGTGCCAGTGAGACGCCAAGTGGAGCTATCTAAAAGGTAGATATAAAGAACTGCTCAGGAGCAAGGCCTTGGTTAAATAAGGAGTTGAAACGTTTCAAGCCATAAGAAATAGTAGAAACCATGGGGCCCAGTGAGACTACTCAGGAAGAACAAAGATAGCAGGGGTGCAAAACTGCAGGACATGGACTGCTATTCCTTGCTTCTTACCCATGTGTTCCTTCCCAATGAACCCAGATTCCACTTCAGAATCCTTCCAAACACAATGGTTTCAGAGAACATCCAGGACTACAAAAGTATAATAACCTATTTGCCACCCCCAATGTAAGAAGGCTGAGAAATATTAACATTTAAGGAATAACTGAAAAAAGAGAAACTTATGAAAAGTAAGGTGGTGAGAAAATAGGGGGAAAATCAAGAAGACAGAATCATGGAAATCAATAGGAAAAAGAAACTAGTAAGTGCTTAATACATGGCAGGCATTACAGGTGCTCTACAAGATATTTAGTTCTTGCAACTAATAGTTCATTTAGTTCTTGCAACAATTCTGTATGCAGTTAGAATCCCCAACATTTTGCAATTAAGAAAACAAACTCAGGTTAAATACTTTTCCCACAATTGTAAAGTAAGCAAAGTTTAAATTTAGGACTATATAACTCCAAAGATTGTGTTCTATCCCATTACACTGCCTTCTACAGATAGATAAAATGGTAGCTAACTTATTCTTCCAGCAAAGCATTGACTACAGAGCTCCTTTACTGCACCTCTAAGGACTTAGTTGGGCTTAGGAAATAAAAGGCCCAGTTATTCTATGTAAGTTACAAGTAATATTAATAGGCTTAATTCTGAACTTTTCTTCCTAAACAAACAAAAATGTTCTATTCAGACACTGGTCAAAATTATTTTAAATGATTAAAAAAAAAAAAAACTTACCAAAAGAGTGGGGTGAGAGGGACAATAATCCTAATTTATGAAAGTTGCATTTCATATTACTGAAAGTTCACATGCAAGGATTAGTCTATTACTTCATGAAATGTAACAACATAAAGTATAATAGCGTGAAATTTCTTTTGAGATGATCTAAATATGCTTGTAACAATTTAACTAATAAAGGTATACCATGCTTACATACCTAAAGCTATCATGAAAGGAGGATACAGTAGGCAAAGATCCGTTCTGTAGGTATCATTCACTATCCTCCTATAGAAATGTAAATCATATTATTACTGAAATCAGAACTATCTTATATGATTGCACATCTCCCCCCAGAGAGGACCAGATTTCCCATCTTTGTACATACTTATATCTTTAATAGTACTGAAGTACAAATACAAAGGTGAAAAATATCAAGGAAAATGACCATAAGCATATTTTAATGAATAAAATTACAGCTAAATAGATTCTAAAACTTAAAACCCTACAATAAATTACAATATAAGGATTTTTCCAATTTTTCAAAAATTAGAAAATCAAAGAGGAAACCAGAAATTATATAATTAACTAATACGTATGTTGAATACCAACAGAAGTATTCTATTTGAAAAATAATGTCTTAATTTTTATGTACTCTGTTTTTCATAAGAATCAAATTTTAATGGAAATATTAATCAAATAAAGATCCTTACAAATTTAGCATTTATATCAATATAGTTAAAATTCAACAAGGAGATTATTTCATTTAACATACAACATCTTGGGACACCAGCTTAATTACTTTAAAAACACTAAACTTCATATCCAGTTGTCAACCTTCCTAGCTAATAACACATTACACTATGAATAACTTCTGTTCTAATTACCATGCAAGGGGAAGCAACATGTCTTCTTGGCCCATGTCCTGCACATACTGGAGCAAAGGTCTATAAGGATGATACACTATCAAGCAACAATCCTAGAAACAGTTTAAAAAATGTGTATGTATAAAAACAGATATATTACAACACAAAAACTTATCATTACCCAACTGATTTGTAATTGTGTATTTCAAAATGTATTTCTCTAACTCATGCTTGCTTCCCTCTTATTCTGTTAAGCAAGCAGTATGGCAGCCCTAAACTCTACTATAATAGTGAAGGCAGTGCTCTCTCTGGAATATACCTTGGTAAATCGGTTGGCAGTCAGTCAGCATCCATTCCCTTAGAGACTCAAAGTGTCACATCTGCAACACACTGAAACCTCTTATTAGCCTATAAATCCATAATTCCCAACTGGAGGAGAATTCTGCCAAAGACATAATCTATCTTTAAATAACACCACACACATACACAAATTGTGCAAATAATTTACAGTGGCTTAATGTCCTGACTAGTTTGCTTGTAATCCTTTTATTATAGTTACTATAGTACAGAAAAATTTTCCCATCCTAAGTGGGCTATACAAATTATTTTACAGGCTTCTGAGAGGATATAGGTGATGATGCTACTAGGTACTATGATTTTACCATCATGTATCACTTGGATGGTTTTAAAATGCACCTCCCTACAAATCATTTCTTTAAATAATTTCTGACTTCACTAAATTTGAACATGTTTTATTCTATTAATCACAAGGAAGTAATATACTTACCATTAGTTCTAAAAGATAGAATTCACATTCTAATATCTGTTTTAAAAATAAAAAGATTATAAATGTCAATGTGAAACAAATCAGTCTACTTAGTCTAACAATTTATATACATTACAGTAATACCACAAATTTTTACTAAAATTTTTTTAAATCAAGCACATAGCAGCTTATATGAAAATGAACATATGCAACAAAAATTACCTTTTTACTATACTACAATGAATGGAATTATGATTATATCCTTATGAGGAAAAGCCAGTTCCATATAAGGGTATCTATTTTTTTTAATTTAAAATATCCTGTGTAAACTTCAGATTTTCCAATACACTTCACAAATGCAAAATGCAAAAATGCAATGATCTCCACTTAAGTGTTACTTAATATATTACAAATCAATAAAAGGAAAGAATACTGAAAATGAAATAAAATAATCTAATTTACATAGAATGAAGAAATCCCTTGCAAAGCAGAAAAAGGACATGCCTCTTAAAAACGTTAATAGAAATTCATCTTCTAAACTAATGTAAAGTTTCAAATATAGTTTTCATACTGTTCCATTCTAGTAGTTCCCAGCCCTAGATGCACACTAGTATCACCTGAGAGATTTTAGAAAATACCAGTCCTCAGGCCTCAAGCATGAAAATTCTGTTTTAGTTGGTCTCTGGAGAGGCCCTGATATCAGCATTATGAAAAAGTTCCCAAAGCGATTTAATGAACATCCAGGGTAGATAACCACTGCTATTACATACTTTTTTTTTTTTTTTGGTAGAAGTAATTTAGCTTTAATTTTAGATTTAAGGTTTATATTCTTGTAGTACTCGAGACTGCCACTTACAGGTTTCAGTTTATTCTAACATAAAATGGAGCTAGTTTATATACAGCTTTGACAAGTAGTTTTATTTTATATAATATACTTACATGGTTCATCCTATAAGGGAATTCCTTTGGAAAGGCATATGAAAATCTAGTTTTTACTGCAGAAAACAAAAAATGACTTAGAAAATGAAAGAGTAAATTAAACCAATATTTCTTTAACAAGTGTAGAATATTAGAAGAAGGGGTAAATCATTTTTAGTAAGAGCTCTTAGAGATGCTTAGGGACCCAGATATTTGTTTTGTTTTCAGGTGAGGGGAAGAACTAAGTGGCAGGAAGGCCTAGGCCCCCATCTATATTACAATTAGAGAACTTCAATTATATACCTAATGTATTACTCTCCTCCTCTCCTGCTCACGCTCTCTCAAAAATAAATAAACATTAAAAAAATTTTTTTAATCTTTTCAGCTCTAGAATGATATTGTTCTGTTTTTCAGTAATTCAGCTTAGAAGGGATACAAGTTATGTATGTGTTCAAATATATATGTATTTCTAAATATACATAAAAGTTAAAAGGATACCATAACCAAAGAATGTTAACAGTGGTCATCTGATTTAAGAATTTTTATTAATCTGTACTATCTGTAATAGATACTTCTTTATCAAAAGATATATTTTAATAAAACCATAAGTGTACGTGAAAAGTTCCTACAACTTTTTCATACCACACACAAACACACACGTACAGTTACAACTCTCCTTTGTCACTAAGAAAATACAAATGAAGAAACTATTAACTATCAATCCTCTATCTCCTCAAAATGATATGAGTGTACACATTTAAGTACTACTATTTGAGAAAATTGTATCCAAGTCATTATGATGCAACATTTCATTAAATCAAGTGATTACCGACAGGCTCTAGAGGATCTGTTCTGTGATCCCTTCCACTTGTACAAAGCCCAAGACCTCACAGAGATTTAAATTTTTTTTCATTTATTCTATGTACTTTATTTTCAAAAAGTTTTATTTTGTAAACTGGGTATCCTAACTAATGTAGATAGGTAACATCTGCCAAGATTTGAACCCTAAACCATTTAAAATTGATATTAGGAAATGTATACTCAAGCTTTCCTTTCCTTCCTCCTTTAATTTATTTGAAAACATACCAATTATTTATTTCTGAGTTTTACAAATCCTTCTGATGTAAACAAGATGTAAAGTGTACAAATAAAACAGGTATTTATTTACATAATGGTCACTAATCAACAAGGTAAAGTTATCTCTACATTAAATAAATCTACATCCCTAACTCATAGACCTTGACACCTAACTTACTAAGATTTACCTGACACTGTCAACTTCTCTCCTACTCCATGATAAAATTGCTCTGCATTTTGGTTTTCTACCTCCTAATCCTTTTCTAACTTGGAGGAAAATGCACCCCTCCTTTCTATCGCTACCTCTACCACTTGCACATTTGCTTCCCATCTACTCAGTTGACAGTTCACACTTTGTTTTGCACCTTTAACCAGTCCTCCTCCAATAAATCTGTCCTATCACTTACTAGTATGCTCAAATTTCTCTTAAAAACAAAAGTAGATACAACCTTTATCAAATTATATTCCTTTGCTTTCTTAAAGTAGACTATTTTTTGGAACATTTTTTAAGTTTACAGAACTGAAGAGATAATAGTTACCACATCATCCATGTTACAGGCTGAATGTTTGTCCCCCCCAAATTCATATCCTGAAGCCCTAACCCCCGTGTGATGGTATTTGGAGGTGGCACTTTAGGGAGTTAATTAGGTTTAGATGAGGTCATGAGGGTGGGGTCCCCATGAAAGGATTAGTATTCTTTTTTTTTTTTTTTAGGATTAGTATTCTTATAAGAAGAACAGTAACCTGTCTGTCACGTGAGAACACAATGAGAAGGCAGTTGTCTGCTTGCCAGGAAACAAATGGCTGATCAAGGAAATGATCAAGGCAGACACTCTGTTTGATCTTGGACTCTCCAGCTTCCAGAACTGTGAGAAATAAACACCTACTGTTTAAGTGACCCAATCTATGCTATTTTGTTCGAGAAGCTTGAGCAGACTAAGACAACCGCTCACCCACCCAGTTTCCCTTGTTATTAACATTTTATATTAGTATGGTATATTGTTATAAATAATGAATCAATAGATAATTATTAACTGAAGTCCGTAGTTTATTCAGATCTCCTAGTTTTTTCCTAATGTCCTTTTGTCCGTTCCAGGCTCTCATCCAGGAGACAACTTTACATTTACTTGTCATGTCTCCTTAGATTCCATTTGGCTGTGGCAGTTTTCCAGACTTTCCCTGTTTTGATGACTTTAGCAGTTTTTGAGAGTACTGTATGTATGTGTGTGTGTGTGTGTGTATATATATATATATGTATATATTTTAAGTATTATTTTGTTGCTTGACCCTCTACTGGAATTTGTCTGATGTTTATTTGATGTTTAAACTGGTGTTGTGGGATTTTGGAAGGAAGGACAGAAAGTGCCATTTCATTCTATCACATCAAAGGTACATAATCCTAGTGATTTATCACTGCTGACACTAATCTCAATCACCTGGCAAAGGAAGTGTTTGTTGGGTTTCTCTTATTTCCCCCTGCCCTTTTCACAATGTACACATTAGAAGGAAGTCACTATCGGGATGCCTGGGTGGCTTAGTCAGTTAAGCGTCCTACTCCTGATCTCTGCTCAGGTCATGATCTCACAGTTTCATGAGAGGTTCGTGAGATCAAGTCCCACAACAGACTCTGCACCGACGACACAGAGCTGCCTGGGATTCTCTCTCCCTCTCTCTGTCCCTTCCCCACTTCCATGTGCTCTCTCAAAATAAATTTTAAAAACTTAAAAAAAAAAAAAAAGAAAGAAAAAGGAACTCTTTATGCACAACCAACAGCTAAGAAGTGGAAATTTATGCTTTCCCTATTTGAGGATGTAGTTAGGTACATAAATTATATGAAATTCTTCCATATTAGAGATTTGTCTCTTCTCTTTTATTCAATCATTTATTTATATCAGTATGGACCCGCAGATATTTATTTTACACTTTGGGTTATAATCTAATACTACTTTTTAAAAAACATTTTCTGGCACAAATTCTTCTAGCTTCAGTTGGGTTCCATGTCCCTCTGACACATCCCCATTAAAGGTAGGTTTTGTTTTGGGTTTTTTTGCACTTCCTTACTTTTTGGCACTATAAGATGCTCCAGGTCTATCTTGTTTATTTCCTGTCCCAATCATTTCTCCTAGGAGCCCTAGTTCCTTTTAATGGAGAATAGTATTAGAAACAAAGATCTGGGCACTAGGTGAACTCCCTGAAACTGGGATGTCATTGCTTATAGACTCTCTTAACTGACAAAGCCTACACACACACACACACACACACACACACAAGTCCACATATCTATAAATATTTATGTGTATTTATGTTAAGGTAAACATGAGTTCATAATGAGGTCTCTGATCACCACATGGATCATTCTAATCTCTCTTTGCTTATATGTATATTCCCACTCCAGCAATGAGAAACCTGGCTCTAAATATCTGCCATCCATTTACTATGGATGTATCTATCTAGTGGAATTGTTTAATTCCAGATACAAGTAAAGCAGTATCAGAATTGTTAACTTGTACCCACCTTAAGTATCAAATCTATCAACTAGAGTACAGTGCTTACATGCAGTTCCTTTCGCCTTTAGTCTTACAGACTATACTTCTCCCCAAAGTTACTTTGGTCAGCATGTCCCCACACCCCCTTCACTGAGGTTGTTTCATGTATCTGTAATATAGATTCTCCTCTTCTCAGCACCTACTTGCTTAATTCTTTGCAATCCGGCGTCAACCCCCACCCCATAATGTCTAATGACAGCTACATTCTCTCTCAAAGATCACAAACCCAAAGGTCTGGTTCCAAAGGTGTGTTTTTTTTCTTTGGTACACAACTTCCATGCAGCACAAGACACTATGCAACTCTATCTTTCTTAAAATTTATCATCCCAGATTTCTATCACTGGCCTCACATTTCTAAAATGTTCCACTGATACATTTACATTTAGAATGTCCAAGATTAAAATTTAACTCTTTTCAGAACCCCCTTATTCTCCTCTTCTGGTAGCACCTTCACATTCCCAGTGACCAGGCATAATAATATCTCATCATTTTTTTTAACTTTATTTATTTAGAGAGAGACTGAGAGTGGGCTGGGGGGAAGGGGCAGAGAGAGAGAGAGGGAGAGAAAGAATCACAAGCAGGCTCTATGCTGTCAGTTTGGAGCCCAAAGCAGGGCTTGATCTCCCCAACCATAAGATTATGACAAACTGATAAATCAAGAGTTGGACATTTAACCAAACGAGCCACCCAGGCACCCTTCAAAAGTCGTTTTTGACTCTTCTTAAATCCTTGCTTTTTAAAGTCCTGCTGACTCTGTAATGCAAATCTAGCTTGCTTGTTATCCTTGATGGGGGCCAAAACATCATTAAAATTTTTTTTTCTTAATGTTTATTTTTGAGAGAGAGAGCACACACACATGAGAGCAAGACGAGGGGAGGGACAGAGAGAGAAGGGGACAGAGGACCTGAAGTGGGCTCTGCACTGATGGCTCGAACTCACATGAGACCATGTGAGACCATGACCTGAGCTGAAGTTGGACACTTAACTGACTGAGCCACCCAGGCACCTCCCAAAACATTTTAGGTCTTCACTAGTACCTACCTGGATCACTTCAATAACTTCAAAATAATTTTTTTCTAGTTTAATCTTGTTGGCTTTTATTTCTCACAGCACCCTGTGGTGATGGCACTCACTACAGTTTGCAGTTTTATGTGTATTTTAAAGGGATATTTTTTGTTGTTTTAAAGTTGTGGTAAAATATACATTACATAAAATTTATCATCTTTAGCCATTTTTAAATATGCAGTTCAGTAATATTAAATACATTCACAATGTTGTGCAACCATCACCACAACCCAGCTCTAGAACTCTTTCATCTTGCAAAACTGAAAACTCCATACTCATTCAACAATAATTCCTCATTTCCCCCTCCCTCCAGCCCCAAAACAGCTACTATTCTACTTTCTATCTCTATTAATTATTCATAATATTAAATGGAATCATACAGTATTTATCTTTTTGTGACAGGTCTATTTCCCTTGTCATAATGTTCTCAAGGTTCATCTGTGTTTGTTTGTTTAAGATTTCATTTTTAAGTAATCTCTACACCAAATATGGGGCTCGAACTTATATCCCTGAGATAAAGAGTCACATGCTCTACCTACTGAGCCAGCCAAGTGCCCCAAGGCTCATCCATGTTGTGGCATGTGAAAAACCTCAAAATCTGACTACTTCAGCTCACATTCTCCTCCAGTTCATCTTACATTATTTTACCAGATTCACCTTCCTAACACACAATTCTGGCATCATCCTCATGTTGAGAAATAGAGCCTTCAATTTTACTTTCTGTTGACAGTATCGCCATCAATGCGATATATCTGGTATATTAAATTCTATGCAAAATTGATTATTACTCTTCTCCCTTAAAAGAGTAAAATATGACATGGAAAAGACTGAATTAGATTATGACACTTGTCTCAAAAAGGGAATGACCCAAAAATATGAAAATTAGTCTGGTTCACAAACTTAAAAACACAAAAAACCTTCTGCCTCTTCTGTGTAAGAGCACAGAAGTGAAAGAAAACTCTGTATTATCTTTTATTAGGTGGTGTCTTTGTGCTTAACCTATGAAGATGGAGCACAGCATAATGTTAATACCTTATGTACAATATTTTAAAATCACTGGTCTACAGTGTTATTTCCTTTAATGTCATGACTCAGAGGCAGCTAAACCCCATCTTTTTAGAAAAGGAACTAAGGCCAAAAGGTAAAGCAATTTGCTCAAGGTTATATAGCTGCTGTTTAGACAGAACTGGGGCTGGCTACTATAGTCAGAATTTTTTTTCCTATACCATGTTTTTCAAGATGGAGGGAAAATAAATAATTCCTATCAAAGACATACACTACAATTACTAAAGAGTTTACTTCACCCACAAGAATGACACAACAGCTAGTCATTACAAAGCAATAAAATATAATAAAACTGGAAAATAAGTTTTTTTCTTAACCCTTATTATTTAAAGAGTCATTGAGTTAATGTTTTTGGATCAATAGTTACTACCCATTTTTAGTATTAAAAGTAATGTCTTAGAAATAATACCGTAGATGGTTTTTAAAATGTTTGTATTTTCACTTTATTTTTAGCCAAATATACTAGCCATAAATGTGACTGCAGGAGATTTAACAAACCCAACCAATCTCTCACAGGTCTCATAAACTGAAAAACATTTTTGTTCTATGGAGCTTTTTTAAAGAAGTATATCCTTAAAGCAGGATATACTTTTTTCACTTACATACAGAAGTAGCAGCAGAAATCAATCTTGTATTTGAGACTACTCCAAATTCCTAGAGAAATAAAAGTGGATGAGATCAGGCATATAGTAACCCAATGAACCTAACGGTATATGGGGTATATTAAAAACAAAGTATTTCCCACGTACCTCCCCCATGTCTATAGTCTGTTCACCTTGAGGCATGAAGTACTTAAATCTCTCAATGTATTACCTTTCCTTAATATTGCTGCAATAAGACCAATGTTTAAATAATTTTGTAACTTAACATCATTGAGAGGTACCAAATTAGAAACCAAGCCCTAAAGCAAGAATGCCAGCTTTCTGCACTCAAATTAGTTCCTAAAAACATTTTTTAGATTCTACACTTAATTGCAAGAAAAATATTAAGTATGCTTCCTATTCAATTGAACCCGGACTAACAAACAGGTACTTCATGCTATTTAGTAATAAAGCAGTTGAATCTCTAAAGAAGATAAACTTTAACATCATCAAATAATTCAAAAGACCACAGAAACCATTATTCTTTTTGGAACAGGAAAACAAGAATGATGTAGTAGAATACTTCTAGTATCAGTTCCCATTTCCTCTTTGAATTTAATATGCCACCATTGTAAAAAGAACTGAAATTTATGAGGTGATCCACTTATATTGTCTCATTTAATTTGATTAACCTCATAAGATTACTGATTACTATAGCCTTCACTTCATTTCAAAACAAAAAAAATCAAGACTCGGTTCCTTATTCAAGGAAGGGAACTAAACTCCAGGGGCCTGGGTGGCTCAGTCAGTTAAGCATCCAATAACACTTGATTTTGGCTCCGGTCATGATCTTGGGGTTCCTGAGATCCAGCTCTGCTTGGGATTCTCTCTCTCCGTCCCTCCCCTACTCATGCACACTCTCTCTGTCAAAATAAATAAATAAACTTTAAAAAGGGGGGTGGGGGGCTAAACTAAATGGAGTCTATTTAAATACCTTCAATGTACATCTGTATCTGGGGGCAGGGGTGAGTGGGTATGTATAAGTGTGTGTGTGTGTGTGTGTGTGTGTGTGTGTGTGTGTATTTGCATTTAAACCTCAAATCATAATCACCGAAAACTAAAAAGTAAATGCCTGAGGGGCGCCTGGGTGGCTCAGTCGGTTGAGCGTCCAACTTCGGCTCAGGTCATGATCTCGAAGTTCATTAGTTTGAGCCCCACGTCGGACTCTGTGCTGACAGCTCAGAGCTAGGAGCCTGCTTCGGATTCTGTGTCTCCCCCTCTCTCTGCCCCTTGCCCACTCATACTCTGTCTCTCTCTGTCTCTCAAAAATGAATAAACGTTAAAAAAAAAAAAAAAAGTAAATGCCTGAGACATCTCAAGAGTCATTTCTATACAATTCCCATACAACTGGACAAAACACAGAAAGATGTGGTCACAGTTAAAGATTAAAAAACATAATGCTGTAACCAAATATGAAGTGATACATTTTTTCCCAGGAATAATTCTTTTTTTTTTTTTTTTTTTTTTTTAAGTAATCTCTACACCCAATGTAGGGGCTCGAACTCATGACCCCAAGATCAAGAGTCCTATACTCTATCAATTGAGCTAGCCAGGTACCCTGATCAAGGAACAATTCTTCATCCAAAATTCTTAGAGTAAAAACTTTCATATAGTAAATCAAATAACAAAAGATATTTAATAAATAAAACAAATTAAAATTCCCACAATAATCTACACTAGAAGTTCATAAAGATTTTGCTTAGATTTTCCAGACTGGTTATGCTTCAGAGACATCAAATTACATGGTAATATTTGGAAAAACCACCCCATAATATGGGCTTTTTATAAACACTTCCTTTTCCACCAGGGGCACCTGGGTGGTTTAGTCAGTTGAGCGGCCAACTTCAGCTCTGGTCATGATCTCATAGTTTGTGAGTTCGAGCCCCACATCGGGCTCACTGTTGTCAGCAAAGAGCCAGCTTCGGATCCTCTATCCCCCTCTCTGCCCCTCCCCAACTTGTGTGCTCTCTCTGTCTCAAAAATAAATAAACATTATGGGCGCCTGGGTAGCTGGGACAGTTCAGTGTCCAACTTCAGCTCGGGTCATGATCTCGCAGTTCTTGAATTTGAGCCCTGTGTCAGGCTTTGTGCTGACAACTCAGAGCCTGGAGCCTGCTTTAGATTGTGTCTTCCTCTCTCTCTGCCCCTCCCCTGCTCGCTCGCTCTCTCTCTCTCTCTCTCTCTCTCTCTCAAAGATAAACATTAAAAAAAGAAAAAAATAGTTTACAAAAAAAAAACAACTTCCTTTTCCATTATAGAATTTAGTAATAACAACAGGACTAGTTCTGCCTCTTTAAACTACCACTTATAATTAGGAAACCATAAACCTCTAGAAGGTCTTTCTTAATATTATTTCTAATGGTGTCAACTCTCATTACTTTAGGTAATAGTTGGGAAAGGTATCTTGAATAATCCTAAATAATGACCAAAACAAAACTAAATCAGCATGAGTACCAAAAGGAATATAAACCTACAAGGCTTAAATTACATTCAGTTTTCAAGAATACAGTTATGATTCTAAAGACATCTCAGAAACACAATACAAAGTTTCATAACATTAAAGATCACATGTATTATAATGATAATCAGTCGGTATCTCCTAGTACTGTTCAGATTTTAACTGTGCTCTCTCAAAAATACTGAAAAGATAAATAAAATGAGCAGAGATTTGGTTTCAGCTCCAAGTTCCCATCTCTCTTCTCTCTCTCTCACCTAATTACCCTCAATGCCCTAACAATTCCTTACTGGAATCTGTATGACTAGAGCCACACCCAATCCTTACCTTTCCTCCTGCTTTCCCTGTGGCTTGGCAGGCAGTCACTATTAGGAGGCAGGGAGGGAAGACAGTAGGACAAAGGAAGCATATGGAGGAGGGACACAGGAGGAGGTACTATAACTCAGGTAATAGTAGAGAAGCTGTCCCCAGCTTGTCGCATGTATGGACTACTACTTAGTGCCAAAAGGTAAATGTCTTAGAAGATACAGAACAAAGCCATTAAAAGCATGGAATCAGTAGCCAGACTCCCAGGGTTCAATACTGGTAGGGCTGGGGCACCTGGGTGGCTCAGTCGGTTGAGCGTCTGACTTCGGCTCAGGTCATGATCTCGCAGTTCATGAGTTTCAGCCCCGCACTGGGCTCTGTGCTGACAGCTCAGAGCCTGGAGCCTGCTTCAGATTCTGTGTCTCCCTGTCTCTCTGCCCCTCTCCTGCTCATGCTCTGTCTCTCAAAAAATGAATAAACGTTAAAAACAAAAAAACAAAAAAACAAATACTACTTCTCCCACGTATGACTTCTACAATCTTAGGCCAATTTCTTAATCTCTATGTACCTCAGTTTCCTCATTTATCAATTAAGGATATTACACAACCCCATTGTTTGTTATGAGGATTAAGTCAGTTATGGTTGTAAAAGAACTTAGAATAGCACTTGGTATATATAGTAAGTGCTACATAAGTGTTTGTTAAATGAACATATAAAGACATGTATATCTTGGGGCACCTGGGTGACTCAGTTAAGCCAGTTAAGCGTCTGACTCTTGGTTTTTGTCTCAGGTCATGATCTCAGTTTGTGAGTTCAAGCCCCACATTGGGCTCTGTGCTGACAGCGCAGAGCCTGCTTGGGATTCTCTCTCTCCTTCTCTCTACCCCTCCCTGCTCACCCTCTCCATCTCTCTCTCAAAAATAAATAAACTTAAAAAAAATAAAAATAGTCATGTATCTTTGACTTTGTATGAGTTTCAGTATTTTGCCATTATTTTGATATAGATTAACCAATGCACATGGACTACACTTTGATGAAGAACAGAAAACTATTTCATACCTCTACTTTGGATGCCAAAAACACACATGTAGGAGCCATTAATACAGGATCTATACTTTTCAGAGAATACCTAAAAATATGATAAGATAGAGTTAAATGTCATTCATATAAAAACACACTGGAGGGGCACCTGGCTGGCTCAGTTGGTTAAGCGTCTGACTTCAGCTCAGGTCATGATCTCACGGTTCATGAGTTTGAGCCCTGATTCAGGCTCTGTGCTGACAGCTCAGAGCCTGGAGCCTGCTTCAGATTCCCTCTCTCTCTGCCCCTCCCCCATTCGTACTCTCTCTCTCAAAAATAAACAAACATTTTTAAAAAATTAACAAAAAGGGGCGCCTGGGTGGCGCAGTCGGTTAAGCGTCCGACTTCAGCCAGGTCACGATCTCGTGGTCCGGGAGTTCGAGCCCCGCATCAGGCTCTGGGCTGATGGCTCAGAGCCTGGAGCCTGTTTCTGATTCTGTGTCTCCCTCTCTCTCTGCCCCTCCCCCGTTCATGCTCTGTGTCTCTCTCTGTCCCAAAAATAAATAAACGTTGAAAAAAAAAAATTAAAAAAAAAAATTAACAAAAAAACACACTGGAAAAAAATGAAGATAACTCTACGATAAACACATGATTTAGTTGCACTAAGGTTCATCAACATTACATAAGAGTTTCAAATAGGTATAACATATTCCCAAAATAAAAGTCCTACCTGGCATAGAATCTCTTGAAATAGACTGTAGCAGTGGCAATAACTTGTTGTCTTAATTTAAGATGTTCACCTAATGCTTGAATAACTAGAAGAAAAATAAAGTTTTAAATGTATCTTCTGATATCATAATATTGACATTGAATAATAACTTCCATGTGATTAAATCATGACTATATTAATTTTTAACAAAAAGAAAAACCTACATATGCTATAAACTCTATTTGGATCACAATGGACTAGTACTAGGATTTGCAAATCTGTTAAAAAATATATAGGTATGCATAAAAACAATAAAAAATAGAAATTGCCCCAGAGCAAACACTATTCTTACATTAAGAAGGCTAAATGACAGGTATTTCCCTCTGGATGATAGGTATCTCAATGCTTTTCATAGTATCTTTAGAATATAAAAAGAAAACATTAAACAGCTATCAAACTCACTATAACTACCACTTTATAAAGTTTATTAAAAAGTCCATAATGAATCCTTAAAACAACAGAGACAGGTTTGCAGAACAGTGCACAGAGGGTTAGAAAAATCATGTAACAAAGCTACCATGTGACAGAGCAAGGATCTTCTGACTCTAAATCCCCTTCCCTCCAAAGCAAACTTGTAAGATAAGAATGACCAATATAGGATCTCAATCCAAAGACTCCATTTATCCCCAAAATATTTGCTTTAGCCAATCCTAAATTGGGCTTAATAATGCATTATAAAGACTTAGGGCAATCAATGAACACTTTCAAACTGTTTTGAGTATCTCTGATATGTAAGATTCATAAGACTTTATTTAGATCACTTAAAAAGAAAGATAAGTGAATATAAGTTATAAAAAGAATACATGTATAAATAAAAATTTTAAGTACGGGGTGCCTGGTGGCTCAGTGGGTTAAGCATCCGACCTTGGCTTGGGTCATGATCTCACTGTTCGTGAGTTCAGGCCCCACATCGGGCTCTGTGCTGACAGCTCAGAGCCTGGAGCCTGCTTCAGATTCTGTGTCTCCTTCTGTCTCTGTTCCTCCCCTGCTTGTACTCTTGTCTCTCTCTCTCTCTCTCTGTCTCTCAAAAATAGAGATTAAAAAAATGTTTTAAAAATTTAAAAAAAGTAGAAATGTTAAGTATGGACTAAAACAACTCATCACAAATTACTATACAAAAGTTTGAATTCAGAAGTGACCAACTATACTATTTCATTTTTTTAAATGTTTACCATTTGTAAAAAATATTTGTAATTTCCAATACTCTTCTTCTGAGAGAAACTTTAAGTCCTTCTGGCGTTCCTTCAACAGATCTTGTTTATCCAAAATCCATTGCAAACTAAAAGAAACAAAGATGTTAAAACACGCTACAGAGAATCAACTAATAAAGTCACAAAAAAACATTCTAAGATTGAACAAGTTATAAACATTCTGAGAAATACAAAGTGCAAGAAGTAACTCAGAAGATAGTATTTTTCACATTTCTTGAAATTCCAACACTGAGAATTATCTCATTGGGGCACCTGGGTGGCTCAGTTGGTTAAACATTTGACTCCTGATTTGGGCTCAGGTCATGAGCTCATGGTTTGTGGGTGAACCCTGAAACAGGCTCTGTGCTGACAGTTCGGAGCCTGCTTAAGATTCTCTCTCTCTCTCTCTCTCTCTCCCCCTCTCTCTCTGCCCCTCCCATGATCTCTAGCTCTCTTTCTCCCCCAGTGAAAATAAATTAAAGAAAAGAGAATTATCTCACTAATGAATGTAAATATGTTCTGAAAAAAATTCCACTCTAATTTTCTCAGTCTCTCTCGTTCTCTCTCTACCGTATACTACATTTCATTGGTTTTAAGACTCTGATATCAAAAGAGATCTTACAGTCAGTGATGCCTTAGGCTTTTAACTGCTAGTACATTTATTTTTTCTTAGTGATACATAAAATAATGGTCAAGTTATTTGACACCAAATGATGATACCTTAGATTTGAAGTATCTTTTCTCAGTTGTTCATGAGTAACTGGAGTATTTAATTTCCCTACTTCACAAATTCCAATCATGTTAAAAGCTGTTTCAGGATTTATTACACTAATAGCCTCCTCCATCTGCCTAGTCAAGTCTACTATTTTTAACCAGACATATGAAATTGATATGACCCATAAAACTATTCTGCAACTTGCTTTTGTCATTCAGTATGTACTGAAAGTCTTTTTATGTCAACAGATTTGTTATTCAGCATCCTTTTAAATTGCTGCACAACTTTATGGATGTATTATTATTTATTAATTCCTATTAATAGGCAGATAGGTTATAATTTTTCACTATTAAAAATAATGTTTTAATGACTAGCTTTGTAATTCACCCTGTATATTTAGTTAATATTTAAAATAGTTTCCTAGAAATAGAACTAATTGGTCAGTTTTACTGATAACTTTGTTATACATTGGCAGTTTGCAGTCCATATGTGACACCAATTTCCATTCCCATGAAAAGTACATGACGGTGGGTGCCTGAGTGGGTCAGTTGGCTGATCATCTGACTTCAGCCTAGGTCAGGATCTCAGGACTCCTGAGTTCAAGCCCCATGTCGGCACAGAGCCTGCTTGGAATTCTCAGTCTTCTTCTCTCCCTGCCCCCCCCTCCAAATAAATAAATAAACTTAAAATCTTAAAAAATAAAAAAAGTACGAGGGTGTCTTAAAATATTTACCCCCCCCCCCAAAAGTTACTGCCAAGCTTTTAAATACTTTACAACTGAAAGAACTGAAAGGCAAAGTAGTATCTTACTGTTTGGCTGGGGGGGGGGGGTCGGAATGGGGGTTGTTTGTTTTTAGTTTACTTCTGAGGTTAAACATTTTCCAGGGCCTATTGGCCAAATATAAGTCCTTCTTTTGTATACTGTAATTCTTTTCTTTTTTTAAGTTTATTTTTTATTTATTTTGAAAGGGAGATAGAGAGCAAGCAGGGGAGGGGCAGAGAGACAGGGAGACAGAATCTCAAGGAGGCCCTAAGCTGCCAGCACAAAGCTTGACACAGGGATTGAAATCAGGAACTCTGAGGTCATGATCTGAGTCAAAGACAAGAGTTGGACTCTTAACCAACTGAGCCAGGCGCCCCTGTACATTGTAATCCTAATATGACAATTTTTCTAATGGGATGGTCTTTTTCACAGAGATTTTTCTCATATAATTTGCATATTATAGATAATAAATCATTTGTCAAATACACTAAACATTTCCCAAGTTTAGCATGATCTCTTAATATTTGTTTGTAATACAGAAATATGGATCACTTATTAAAACCAACCCATATTTTACTTTGATTTTATGTTTGTCACAAATGAAAAGGCCTCTCCTGACACAAAATGATTAAAAAAAAAATCACCTGTATTTTCTAATATGGCTTTTTTCTTTCAATTTGTGATCCACCTGGAATATATTTTGTACAAGGTAGAAAACAGGGATCCAGCTAAATGTTTTGTCAAATGGTTACTCAAATGTTGACTAAAGTATTTCTTGATGTATAATTCTATTATTGTATTTGGGATCATCTTTGTAATTTCCTTTTTTTCTTTTCTTATTCCTATGCCATGCTATTTTAAAACATAAAACTAAACAATTAAAATCTGGTACAGAAAATACTCCCCTGCTACTATTCTTCAGAAAATTGCTTGATATTCTATTACAATTATTATTCTGAGACCTGAACTTTTAAAAACATTGTTATCAAGTCCCAAAAGGAACTTTTAAAGGAAATCCATTCAAAATTGTTTGGGCTTGCATTAATGAGATCAATAGTGGAAGAAATGCTATTTTTACAAGGTTAGAATTCAAACTCCATTTATTAAAATCTTTGTTCCACTACAAAATTTAAAAATCTCTTCCTATAGGTCCTGTATGTTTGTTTACTCCTGTGTATTTCATATTTTCTGTTGCTACTGTAATTATATTTTTATATCATTCATTTATTTTTAAAATATGTTTATTTTAATGTTTATTTCTGAGAATGCAAAGGGGAGGGGCAGAAAGAGGGGGACAGAGGATCTGAAGGCAACTCTCTGCAGAGAGCTGACAGGTTGACAGCAGTGAGTCTGATGTGGGGCTCGAACTCAGGAACCCCAAAATCATGACCTGAGCTGAAGATGGGTGCTCTACCTACTGAGCCACGTTCCCCCATCATTTATCTAAAAGAAAGCTTTCCATTTTTACATTATGTAACTGGTTACCTCATTAAACCTTTATTTATAATAATTTCTCAATTAACTGAATTTTCTTAAATTTTATTGCTATATACTGGTAATTTTGTCATTTTTTACATCTCATTCTATTAACTGCATTGAGTAGCATTTTCAGAACAATGTTAAACAGGCCCCCTAATTTTCCTGTTTTACCATTAAATATCTCTTGTTGATGCTCTGATGTTCTTACCCTGTTAAGAAACCATACTATTTGTTTTGGTCAAGAACAGATGTTGAATTTTAAAAGAGGTCTTGACGCTTTCACTGTTTATTAACAGATTTCCAAATGTTGACTATATTTCTATAGTAAAATCATTATCATTTTTTATATTTCTAATGTAATGTTAGACTCTACTTGGGAATACTTTATGATGTTTGCATCGATATTCAAAAGTCAGACTGTTTTTAGTGCTACCTTTGCTAGATTTTATCAGTGTTATTGTAACTTCACATAAAAAGAACTGGAAAGCTTTCTGTGTGAACTGGAATAATTTCAATAGCAGATCTTCTTGAAAATGGGAAAACATTTACCCATGAAATAACGTGGGCCTGGAGCATTTTTTAAGGAGTAGCTCTCTGGTAACTTTCTTAATTTGTTTTGGCTTTCAAACTTATTCCCATGGAGATAACCCAAAGGTACATCTGAATTTATTTACTTTTCTCATTCCTAATTTTGTATTTTTGTATCATATCTTTTTCCCTTGCTTCAACTAGTAGCAGTTCAGTCTACTGTTTTGATTTTCCCTTCTAAGGAACCAACTCTTATAATTTCTGACTACTTTTTTCCTTTCAAGATGTTAATATCGGGGGCGTCTGGACGGCTCAGTTGGCTAAGCATCTGACTTTGGTTCAGGTCATGATCTAGCAGTTTGTGGGTTTGAGCCTCGCATCAGGTTCACTGCTGTCAGCACAAAGCCTGCTTGGGATCCTCTGTCCCCTTCTCTCTCTGCCACTCCCCTGTGCGCTCTCTCTCAAAATTAAATAAATATAAAAAAAATAAAATGTTAATATCGGTATTACCTTTAAGTCTTTCCTTTTTTCCCCTCGGATTTATTTCACTGTTTCCTTTTTAATATTCTTAAGTAGAATATTTCGATTTATTTTTATTCTTTCTCAGTTTTTCAGGATGTTAGTTTATAACTTTGACTTTGGCTACATCCCAAAAGTATGGACATATATTGATCTCATTAAGTTATTTCCTTGATATTATGTAACTGTATTTTCAGTTTCCTCTGATACAATAACATCCAGAATTGATTTTGTACTTTTGTATTTCTGTTATCTGTTCATTAATTCATTCAGTCAACCAGCTAATATTTAGTGCCATTCTCCTTTTTTTTTTTAATGTTTATTTTTGAGACAGAGACAGAGCATGAACGGGGGAGGGGCCGAGAGAGAGGGAGACACAGAATCCGAAACAGGCTCCAGGCTCTGAGCTGTCAGCACAGAGCCCGACGCGGGGCTCGAACTCACGGACCGCGAGATCGTGACCTGAGTCGAAGTTGGACGCTTAACCGACTGAGCTACCCAGGGGCCCCAATGCCATTCTCCTTTTAATGCAGTAAGGTCAAAGAATGTGTTGTATTCAACTTCCTAGAAAATACTGTGATTCATCCTGTTCTAGCATTATTAATTTCATCCTCACAGTCAGTGTTTTTAGAAAGATAATCTTCACAATCAAATATCTTAAGTTTTCTTCACAGCACATAGTACGGAGGATAAACCACAAACACTTATAATACCAACTTTCATAAAACGTAAGATTACATTGTTCATATGGCTCACCATTATTTCATGTGCTACTAAGAAAAAAAAATTGCCATGCTCATTTTAGAAATGTTAAGATGTTCGTCTTCAAAAAATCACCTAAAACAATGGTTTTTGTAATCTTTTTGTTGGTTTGTTTTTTCAGAATTGATTGCCTTGTCTTTTTTCATTGTAACCTTTTGCAGACGAGGCACTTCATAATTCTCAAGAGATCTGAGTAGCCCTTTCCTGCAGGACTACTTGAATTGGGAGACAAGGACATTTCCAAAAAAGCACACTTAATATTTTAACAATTTTATATTTCAAAAGTGAAGAAACAATTGTTATAGATCCTACCCCCTAAATGTTGTCATTATGCCAACAATAAGTGAAAGCATAATTAACACTTATCAAAAGGTGGGCAGGGGTGCCTGGGTGGCTCAGTCTGTTAAGCCTCTGACTTTGGCTCAGGTGATGATCTTGGGGTTCAGGAGTTCGAGCCCCGCATCAAGCTCTGTGCTGACAGCTCCAAGCCTGGAGCCTACTTCAGATTCTGTCTCCCTCTCTCTCGGCCCCTCCCCCTCTTGAGCTCTATCTCTCTCAAAAAACTAAATAAATACTCTTTTTAAAAAGGTGGGCAGGGGCACCTGGGTGGCTCAGTCAGTTGAGCATCCGACTTCGGCTCGGGTCATGATCTCGCGGTCCGTGAGTTCGAGCCCCACGTGAGGCTCTGTGCTGACAGCTAGGAGCCTGAAGCCTGTTTCGGATTCTCTGTCTCCCTCTCTCTCTCTGACCCTCCCCCGTTCATGCTGTCTCTCCCTGTCTCAAAAATAAATAAACGTTAAAAAAATTTAAAAAAAATAAAAAAATTAAAAAAAAATAAAAAGGTGGGCAGATCTTTTTTTTTTAGTTGAGAAAAATGACTGTAGCTTTTGATAATCAACAGCTAGCTCCCTGTTAATTCTCTCTCACTTTCTTTCAAAGTTTATCAAAATACTACTCTTCTCCACTAATTAAATTTTCTGTATTTTAATTTTGCCCAAGCAAATATGGCAGTGAGCAAAACTGCAAAATACAAATATGATCAGAGGTAGAGCTTCCACACAATTTCATCTCCACAGAATCACTTCATAGCAAGAGGATAACCTGCTTTCCTGAAAAAAGGTTTCCAAAACCATTTTTGTTTTCGCACAAAGGACTAAAAAAAGAATGAATAGGAATTCATCTTTTTTCACAGAATCAAAATTTAAATTACAATTACTAATGCTCTCTTAGCATTAATATATACATATATATATGTGTACACACACACACACACACACACTAAAATATAACAGCACCAGCTTCTGTTCATCTTTCAACCGTACAGTGGAAAACCTAATCAATTAGTCCCATCACTCACCTTTCTGCCTACTTAAATGTATTTAGGGGAAAATATTTTTAATATTACTCTAGTTCTTCCACGGTCACTAGCAAAAACAAACCCGAATTCATGAAATATGTTAAAGAAATCAGCAGTCTCTGGGAAATACGTGTTTACAACCAAATATAAGGCACAGACTAATGGATACATCTTGAGAGCACCTGCCCTACACCTCACCAACATACAACTCCATCTAGGCATAAGGTAATGGCAGGAACTGGTTAGAGAGCAGAAACAAGCCTGACTCTCCACAGAATATTAAATCCATTCAAGACAGAAGGTGAATGACAAAAGATTACAATGCCGATTCCCCGAAGAGAGTCCAGGCAAAAGCGAACCATAACTGTCCTGAAGAGCCCGCCTCACAGTCCCGAACTATGCCACACTTCCCATACCTGTGCCCATCCCATCCCAACCCACCCCTCTTCCAGGCCTAGCTTATCCAAGAATCCGAAGTTACACTCCTTCCTTCCTCTGAGACCGAACCTCCTTAGCCCCCGCCCTTTCCCGCGCACAGACCACCGCCCCCCAACCAAATGCTGCCAGGGGGCGGGGAGAGGGGAGTCGCCAGAGAAAAGCGCGTCCCGCTTCCAGCCGCTGCCGCCTCCCGGGAGACCCCACGGCGCTCGGGACAGGGGCCGGGATCCAGGCCAAGGGGAGTCGCAGGCCCGGTCCTCACCGACTCCCAAGAAGCAACCCCGGGCGAGAAGACGGAAGATCACTTACTAATGGGAGCTCTGCCAAAAGTTCCCTGCCATGGAACACAGCTTGCCCTGAAAAAAAAGCACCAGCCGGCGGAGCGGCCCGCGGAGCGACCATAGACCCAGCCCGCCCGGTAACTGCGCTCCTGGATCTGATCGGCTCGGCACCGCTCCGCGGCGGCTACGGTGAGAGGAAGAGGACGGCACTCTAATCTCCTTGAGGCCGGCCGGCAACACTCTACACTGTAAACCCGTTCCTATGGATAAAAGTTCCGGCTCGCCCCGCCGTAGCCGTAGCGGATGAAGCCGGTGGGGAGCAGACGGCCTGTGGGCGCAGAAGGGGCGGGAACTGGTGCTCACAGAAGACTCGCGGCGGTCGGAAGGCTCTCGCGAGAGCTTTCTACCAGTTCCGGCCTGGAACCCGCGAGCTGTTTTCCCTGAGCAACTTCCATTCACTGAGCGGGGATTAGAGAGGGCAAGTAGGCTGGTTTGGGATTTTGTTATTTCATTTTACAGGCCTCCACGATGGCACTTAATTAAGATATAAGATTTCCTGACTTCAGTTCTTTGACCTGCTGTTGGAAAGAGGAATAAAGATTATTTTGTCCTCAAGAAATAAATAATAAATAAATAAATAAATAAAAATAAAGATTATCCTCAAGGACCCACCAAAATTTAATGGCATTAAGCCGAATACGTTCTGAATGGAGTCCTTTTGGACTGGATTGCAAACTTCTGGAGCAGCAGTGCTTTTCAAAGCCAGAGACTACCAGTTTTGCAGAACAGTGAAAAACATTTTTCCTTTATTATATATATGCATGTGGTGTATTCATATATATGTACCAAATAGAAACATACAGCCCAAAATGCAATAATTTAATTTTACGAGATGAAATAATCTGTATTTCTCATTCTTTATGTTGTGATATTGCATTTATTATTAAAGCTTATTTTTATAAATAATTGAATACACCTAAAAGTTGTTCACAGAAGACCAGTGTTGTGAGTAGCTTAAGACATTATTTTCCAACTAAGTGAAATAAGTCAGAGAAAGATACCATATGATTTCATTTCGTGTGCAATTTAAGAAACAGAAAAAAGAGACAAAAAACCAGACTCTTAAATATAGAGAACTAACAGGTGATTCCAGAGAGGAGGTGAGTGGGGGAGGTTTAAGAGTACACATATCAGTGATGAGCACTGAGTAATGTACAGAATTGTTGAATCATTATATTGTAAATCTGAACTAACAGAATACTGTATGTTAATTATATTTGAACAAAAATAATTGTAAAGGTAAAATTAGAGAAAAACTACTCTTTAAGCTTATTTATTATTTATTTATTAATGGGGGGGGCGGTCCGCAAGAGAGGGAGAGAGAGAATCCCAAGCAGACTTGGTGCTGGCAGCACAGAGCCCCATGTATGGCTCAATACCACTAAACTGTGAGATGGCGACCTGAGCCGAAATCTAGAATTGGATGCCTAACCAACTGAGCCACCCAGGTGCCCCAAGAAAAACTATTTTTTAAAAAAGACATTATTTTTCACATTATGGGTGGAGACGAAATAGGGGGTGGTGACATTGTAAGTTAGATAAATATTTTCCTGAATGGAATAAAATATCAGGTATGTCAGAAATAGCAAGTAGTATTATAACAGAATTTTAAATTTTGATTAAATTATGTGTATGTGTATGGTCAGGATGTCAAACACATGTCAGTAGCTTAACATAAAAATATTTTATATGTCACATATCACTACCATAAAGTCTGATATGGATTATATTGACTTTGGTAGTTGTCCTCCAGATCTTCAAGGATCTGGCATATTTTCATCTTTCAACTACTCTATCTTGGTTCTTTGCTTCTGGGCTTCAAATCTTTCTAGAGCAAGTTCAGAGGACTCTCACTGACTGAATCAGTGTTAAGAGACTTGAACCAGAAACAATACAATCACTTCCTTTCGTGACCCATTGACCAGAATAGGCACACGCCTCTAACTTAACTGCAAGGGAGGCTGAAAAATGTAGGGTATCATGTAGCATATTTGATGAACACTAACATGGACTACACTGCAGATCACAGTCAAAAAAGTTTATAAAGTGGTAGCTTAAGAAACACCAGGCCATAGGAGCACCTGGATGGCTCAGTTCGTTGAACGTCTGACTTCGGCACAGGCCATGATCTCACAGTTCGTGAGTTTGAGCTCCACATTGGGCTCACTGCTATCAGCCTGTTAGGACACAGTCTATTTCAGATCCTCTGTCCCCCTCTCTCTGCTCCTCCCCAACTTGTGCTCTCCCAAAAAATAAAGAAAAAAAATACCAGGCCATAGGCTACTTCACAAGGTTCAGAATTTCTTCAACTCTCTGAGAAGTTTTTGATAGTTTGATACCTTTCGGAAGATAAGGACACTGTGATAAATTAGTATTGTTAAATGTTTTGTTCTATGTGCCTCTGTTACACTTTGTTTCTACCACTAGACCAGTACTGTTTCATATCTAATTCTGCATTCTTCCTATAAAACTGTGAGCTCCTTCATCTTTGTATCCCTGTTAGTTCAAGGTATAACACAAGGTGGGCACAGCAGTACTGATATTTGAAACTGACATAACTGGGTGAGGGCAGGGAGGACGGGTGCTTAAAGAAAAAGAATGTAACCGTATGGACACAAAATTAGGTTCTAAAGTGAGTATTTACAATGCAAAAGAGAAATCAAACAAATGAATAAGGCCTTGGAGATTCAGGTCATTTCTTCTGTGAACGCGTAGGCAATTTACAAAACAACAACAACAACAACAACAACACCTAAATAGAAATGTTTTCTGTGTGCAATCTGGTTTGTGCCTCCCAACCAGAATAACACATTCCCAGCAGCTCCAGTGCTCCCAGTGTCTGTGCAAGTCAGGGACCTGAATAAAGCTCAGATTTCATTTGTTTCAGGGCAAATCATCTCTGAAGGTAGCCTGTAAATGGAGGTTGAATTGAATTGACTTGAACCAAATGCTAACTTATTTAATAGTATCTCTGGTGAAATAGAGCAATTTACAAAAGTTATTAAAATACCTAGCTGTCCCAGCTTACCTGGATGCAAAAGATGATGAGACACGTAGGTTTGCTTAATTTTACTGACAGGTTTTTTTTTTTTAACTTTTCTTTATAATTTTGGCATTGTTTCTCAGTCCTCACTACTCACCTAATTTAATCACCTACTTAATTTGATCACTTACTGGAATCAATCAGTCTTGTCTCTTCTAATTTTTTATTTACCTTGTACTTTTCAAATAGGGATATGATCAATAGTCTTGATGCTAATATTGATTCTCCTGTGATAAAAAAAAGTATCCTTTTTCCTACAGTGCCTTTTCCAGAAGTATGAGTGGTATTTCTCAGAAACTTGAGCCTAGAAATGTAGTAGTTTTCTCAAGCTCACTTAGCTGGTTACTGGCAAAACAGCAGGAATCTAGTTCTTTTGATTCCCTGTGCAGTGAGCTTTTCACTCAACCATACAGTTCCAATAAAACTATAATAACTAAACTACTATAAACACAATATTCCAGGTTTGTAGTAGAAGTTTCTCTTTCTAAACACTATTATTGGAGACCATCTTCTCACTTTTAATTAAACTTTTATTGTAATTTGTCTTGATACTAATAGTCTTTATTGTGAAAATATGCTTTCCTCTATCTTGTCATTCACTGTGTTTCCCTTTATTTTAATTTCTGGAACCCATATTTGTGGAAGATGACTAAACCTCTAACTTATATAAAGCTTACCAGTTAAGAACACAGTCTCTACGTCTGGGTGGCTCAGTTGGTTAAGTGTCTGACTCTTGATTTCAGCTCAGGTCATGATCTCATAGTTCGTGGGATCGAGCCCCAGGCTGGGCTCTGTGCTGATAATGCAGAGCCTGCTTGGGGTTCTTTCTCCCTCTCTCTCTGCCCCTCTCCCGCTTGCGCTTTCTCTCTCTCTCTCTCTCAAAATAAATAAAAAACAAACTTAAAAAAAAAAAAAGAACTCAGTCCCTAAACTAGACTGATCAAGTTCCAGTAATAGCTCTGGCATTTACTAGTTGTGTAACTATCTTAGTCAGCTTAGACTGCTGTAACAGAATACCACACACTGGGTGGCTTAAGCAACAGATATTTATTTCTCACAGTCCAAGATCAAGGTGCCAGCAGATTTGGTTCCTGTAGAGAACTGTCTTTCTGACTTGCAGATGGGTACCCTCTCATTGAGTCCTCACCTGGCAGAGAGAGAGAGAGAGAGAATAAGGATCATCCTATCATCAGGGCCTCACCCTTATGATCTCATCTAAACCTAATTAACTCCCAAAGGCCCCACCTCTAAATACCCCTGGGTATCAGAACTTCCACATATGAATTTACATTCAGTCTATGCCAATAACCTTGGTCAAGCTACTTAATCACACTGAATCTCAGTTTCTTCTTCTGTAAAATAGGGATAATCAGAGTTATTAAATCATAGAGTTCTGGTGAGGTTTAAATGAACCCTAAGTGGGGGATGCCTGGGTGGCTCAGTAGGTTGAGTGGCCGACTTCAGCTCAGGTCATGATCTCACAGTTTGTAAGTTCGAGCCCCACATCGGGCTCTGTGCTGACAGCTCAAAGCCTGGAGCCTACTTCAGATTCTGTGTCTCCCTCTTTCTCTGACCCTCACCCACTCACACTTTGGGGCCTCTCTCTCTCTCTCTCTCTCAAAAATAAATAAACACTTAAAAAGAAATGAACCTTAAATGAAATTAGAATAGTGCCTAGTACATGGTATTAACAATAACTTTTACCATTTAGCTTTTATTATTTAAAAGAAGTTTAGATTCTACAATTTGGACTATAAAGAACTCTGTTTTCAGCTAGAATAAAAATAGTAATACCTTGATACAAAGAGGTACTCTATCTCTTAGTACTAGCCTTTGACATTTTAACCCCTCTGCACTCCACAGGTAACAATAATCAAATATGTTGATTTGCAAAGTGCCAGTTTATTTATGCCATGAGGCATTTTTCTTCCCTGTATACTTCTAGGTCTGGAGTTCCAAAATAGTTTAGGGATTCCAGAATTCACTTTCCTGTTTCTAGTTAGTCTAGAATGGCCTTTGAGAGAACACAGTGTATATCATTAAGAAACCGGACAGCCTGAGCCTACTATTCTTATTGTATGAAGATTCCCAGGACCCAAAGATGGCCCATTTCTTAAATTAATTTTGTAAATATTTATTTATTTATTTATTTATTTGTTTATTTATTTATTTATTTATTTATTGAGAAAGAGAGAGAGAGAGAGAGAGCACACGACCAGGGGAGGGGCAGAGAGAGACAGAGGGAGACAAAGAATCCGAAGCAGCTCCAGGCCCTATGCTGTCAGCACAGAGCCCATTGCAGGGCGGAGCTTGAATCCACAAACCACAAGATCATGACCTGAGCCGAAGATGGACACTTAACCAACTGAGCCAGCCAGGCACCCCAAGAATGGCCCATTTCTAAGAAGATTCCCCAGAAGAAAAAAATTCCAAATAATTGGTAAACACCTTAAATCCAGTCAAGGTGATCCACCTGGGAAATGTCTGAATAGTGATTGCAACTAAAGGTTAACACTAAGTAATTATGTGATTTTGCTTAAACAAGAAAGTAAGAAAGGAAAACATATAGAATATATAAATGGAAGTCAGAAAAGTCAGATTGACAGAGTGTCTATGTGAGTTTCCTATGGCTGCTGTAACAAATTACTATGAACTTAGTGGCTTAAAACGACACACACAATTTTTTTATCTTACATTTCTGGAGCTCAGAAGTCCTAAATGTGCGTGTCTCACTGAGCTAAAATAAAGGTGTCATCAGGGCTGTGTTCCTTTGTAAAAGCTCTAGAGGAGAATCTGTTTTTCTTGCCTTTTCCAGTTTCCAGAGGCTGCCCACATTCCTTAGTTAATGCCCCCTTTCATTTTCTCTTCTTTTCTTTTTTTTAATTTTGAAGGTTTATTTATTTATTTTGAGAGAGAGACAGAGAGTGTCTCCACAGAGAGTGGAGGAGAGACAGAGAGACACAAAATCTGAAGTAGGCTCCATGCTCTGAGCTGTCAACACAGAGCCTAATTTGGGGCTTGAACCCTTGAACTGTAAGATTATATGACCTGAGCCAAAGTCAGACACTTAATTGACTGAGCCACCCATGCACCCCATCATTCTAAAAGCTAATAATGCCAATTAACTCTCACAAACCATCACCCTCACATTGACTCTTCTGCCTCCCTTTTCTGTACATAATGGAGGCCAGGTTTCTCACTGTGGGAGAAACAAGTTATAACTCATCGAGGAAAAAAATAATGAACTCTATGGTAATGATTAGAATGAGAGATTACAGAATTAGCTCTGCTTATATATATATACACACACACACACACACACAGGTATGGAAGTAATTATACATAAGTTCGTATATATTTGTATACACATGCATAGCTCCACCTGCTGAGAGGAATTGGATGCACTGAAATCCAATTGCAATAAGCATACTCACACCCAAATCCTGGTTTGTAAATACTGCTCTCTAACAAAAGGAACTTAGGATCCTTGGAGAAATGGCTAATTCTAAGACTAAGCAGAGAAAATACAAGGTAGTCCTGACTCATACTACCAGCAAGGGAGGAAGGAAGTACTCAAAACATACAGAAATTTTAGGAATGTGTCAAAAAAACACAAGTCAGGGGCGCCTAGGTGGCTCAGTCAGTTAAGTGTCCAACTCTTTGTTTTGGCTCAGGTCATGATCTCATGGGTCCATGATATCAAGCCCTGCATCAGGCTCCATGATGATAGCACAGATCCTGCTTGGGATTCTCTCTCTCCCCCTCTCTCTGCCCCTCCCCTGCTTGTGCACATCTGTGCTCTCTAAATAAATAACTAAATAAATAAACAAACATTAAACAAAAAAACAGGAGTTGACCTGAAAGAGAGCCCAATAGCCTAAGCTGAAACAATGCGAGCAACAAAACAAAATAATGTAGTAACATAACCCACATAACAAAATATATATACCTGAATCCATACTGATAGAAACATATAATTGAATAAATAAATGGATAAAAAGAGATAAAATTTTTAACTGAAGAATCCCAAACAATATATGTAAATATTATCCCCATCATAAGATGGAACTTAGTCCCTGTCCCCTTGAATATGAGCTGAACGTAGTGGCTTGTTTCCAAAGTAACTTCCAAAGTTACTTATACAGTAACTTTATAATGGAAATACCTGGCAAACACTACTTTAACTAAATATTAAAATTAACAATAGCAGTGATCAATCACAATGATAGTATATATTCCTGACATAATGTTATGAGAAGAACACTTTACATCTGTGGACTTCCTTCCAATGGCCCATAACCCCGTAACCAGAGAGAACTAAGGAGACTTGATGACTGTGGTATCCTGGGTGGGAGTCTAGAACAGAAAAAGAGCATTGGTGGGAAAAATCTGAAGAAAGTGTGGAACTTAATTAATAGTAATAGTTAATAAACTAAGTAATGAACTTAGTTAATAGTAATATTACAATAGTAATAGCAATATTAACCTCTTAATTTTGACAAATGTACCACAGGTATATGAGAAGCTAATATGAGGGAGAATGGGGTAAAGGATATACAGGAACTTTCCGTACTCTCTTGGCATCTCTTGGCAATTTTTCCATAAATTTAAATTATTTGAAAAAGGTTAATTGTAAAAATTATATATATTCTAAATTACAAGGCTGTGAGACATGGGCTGGAGCAGAATCTCACTCAACTGAATCTAAGGGCAGTGCTGGCTCCCATTTGCCTTGCATGTGGTTGGGTTAGGCATAGGAATGTGACAATCCTGGGCAACAGAGGAAAACTCCACTGAGAACTTCTGGGAAAGGACTTCCTTGGTCTTAAACTGTAGCATTTGGAGGGAAAAAAAATCAGTCCTTTTTCTGCTGCTGCTGATTGTTGTAGCTGTACGTCAATGGTTTGTAACTGGGGGTTATTTTGACCTTCGTGGAACCATTTGGGATTGTCTGGAGACATTTTTCTTGTCACAACTGTGGGGAGGTCATTCTAGGCATCTATCGGGTAGAGGCCACGGATGTAACTAAACATTCTACAATACAGAGGACAGCCCCCCACAACAATGAATTATCCAGCCCCAAATCCCCATAGTGCCAAGGTTGAGAAACATTATCATATTTTTCTTTTCTTCTTTTCTCTCTTTCTGATGTGATAGGAGGAGGAATATCAAGGATTATAGCACATAATGAAAGGCTTTAAATGGTCTTATGGGACTATTTATTTAACAAGAGGTGATTAGTTGGCAACACTGGAGGAAAGAAAATCAGGTATCCATGGTCAGTAAGAGAATTGTCTTGGATTAGATGACTTACAAGTTTAATTTGAAAGTCATAGTTCAGTCAAATTGTAATAGAAAATACTTGATTTTGGTGGGTTAATGCTCTACTACTATCTCTCCTTACAAATGACAAATTTAATAATGTTAGAAACCTTTTGTTATGAGTTCTCTAAATTCACATTATCAACTACGGAAATCCTTATTCAGTTACTGGGTGATCAATTCCTGATTTTCTATCTATATGAAATCAAATTATCATAGTCAATAACAGTTACATGTACATATTTTATTTAGTCCTATTAACAAACCTATTAAGTAGATACTATGCTCTTTTTATGGATGACAAAATTTAGGCTGAAAGGTTAAGTAAGGAACCCAGGCCTACGTAGATAGCATGTGGAGCCAAGATGAAATACCAATCTGTGTATTTGGTCACACTGATACTGCCAAGAAGGAACAAACCAGCTTTGTGTCAATATCAAATAGATTGACTAGCAACTATCACACTCCCAAAATGCCCTCTCACTGTACTGAGCATTTAATTACTAGCAACCCCTCAATAAATATGTATTAATAACATTTTTAAAAAATGTACTTGCTGAAATATAAATATATTGTTTAGCAATGGCACGCAAAGCACTGAGCTAAGCATCAGACCGAGATGCTAACAAGGGTTCTTCTTTACCTAACCACACAGCTTTGGACAAATCACTTAATTTATCTAAGCCTCAGCTTTAAAATCAGAATAAGAATACCTGCTGGGCCTACTTCCCAATGTTGGGACCATATACGGAGTTCTTTGGAAAATGTGATTTGTTGAATAAGTGAAAGGCTTTACAGTCTCAAATTCAAATTCAAAGAAGCCCCGCAGCACCTGGGTGGCGCTGTTGGTTAAGCTTCCAACTCTTGATCTCTGTTCGTCATGATTTCAGAGTTTGTGAGTTCAAGCCCCAAATGGGGCTCTGCACTGATGGTGTGGAGCCTGCTTGAGATTCTGTCTCTCCTTCTCTCTGCCCCTCCCCAGCTTGTGCTCTCTCTCAAAATAAACAAACTTAAAAACAAAAAAGAAGGGGCGCCTGGGTGGCGCAGTCGGTTGAGCGTCCGACTTCAGCCAGGTCACGATCTAGCGGTCCGTGAGTTCGAGCCCCGCGTCAGGCTCTGGGCTGATGGCTCGGAGCCTGGAGCCCATTTCCGATTCTGTGTCTCCCTCTCTCTCTGCCCCTCCCCCATTCATGCTCTGTCTCTCTCTGTCCCAAAAATAAATAAACGTTGAAAAAAAACTTTTTTTAAAAAATAAAAAACAAACAAACAAACAAAAAAGAAGTCCATTAGATAGGGAACCACTCCTTTGGAAAAAACCAGCTCAACCCGACCATACAGACTTGATTATGGTGCAAATCTACCCCAACATTCCACCATAAGTTTGGCTAATAGCTTCATTCTTGCACTGTTTCACTCTGAACCTGTGACTTTTTCACTTGATTCCATCACCCCTTCACCCAAACTAATCAACTTCTTTTCCAGAGCCATCTTCTGGAGCTGAGGAGAATAAAAGTATGTTGCCCAGAGGTTAGACTCTCAGGGACATTCTGCTTAAAGAACACAGGAAACTTCTGTCCCTTTTTGTTACCCCAGGCTGTATTAATCATATTTCTTATTTTCTCTATATTATCATGTTTTGATACTTAAAAAATCTTTCTGGCTCCGGAGAGACTATCTTTACCAGAGCTAGCCCCAATTCTTAGAGATTGCAAAGGTTCCAGCTCACAGCATGTCTTTAAAATGCAAACTAGGGGCACCTGGGTGGCTCAGTCAGCTAGGTGTCCGACTCAGGTCATGATCTCACGGGTCCGTGAGTTCGAGCCCCCCATCAGGCTCTGTGCTGACCGCTTGCTCAGAGCCTGGAGCCTGCTTCAGATTCTGTGTCTCCTTCTTTCTCTGCCCCTGCCCCGCTCATGCTTTGTCTCACTCTGTTTCTCAAAAATAAATAAATGTAAAAAAAAAAAATTTTTTTTAATGCAAACTAACCAATCCAAGGGCTGTCTGCTCAGATCATGATCTTCAAAGTCTACGAGTTCAAGCCCTGCATCAGGCTCTATGCTGACAGCTCAGAACCTGCTTCAGATTCTGTCTTCCACTTTCTCTGACCTTCCCCCATTCGACCTCTGTCTCTCTCTCTCTCTCTCTCTCTCTCTCTCAAAAAATAAACATTAAAATATTTTTTTTTTAAAGCAAACTAACCAATCCAGATCCACACCTAAGAATAGCTCAGAATACCCCAGGAGGCAATATTCCTCTGCCTTCATCATCCCAGGGCCAAGTGCCAGGCAACTAGAGACCACCCATATAGCCCCAAACCCAAGAAAATTATTCAAACTAGCCAGTCTTAAACTGTTCACCCTGCCCTGCCTTACCTTTCCCACAGGAACCCAAGTAAAGACTCTGACCTAAATATACTTCTTGCTCCAGCCTCTGCTTCCTGACCCAAACCTCCTGTTCCTCCTGTAGCTTTGTGCAGCGAGCTACGCCTCTTGTTTCTAGGGGAACTGCGAATAACATTTATTTTCTTTCAATGCCATTGACCTCTCTGTGTCATTACTCAGTCACCTTTTACAGTAAGATCTAGGCACAGAACACAGGCCCAGAAGATCTTTTCAAAGCCAGAGGCTAAAGTAGTTTAAGAGGAAGTGGAGTAATTAGTATTATCACGACTTCCACTTCAGGGTGTGGTTGTCAGGGTGAGGATGTACTTATTTTGTGATTCTAATTCCTTTAATTATCAGTCCTTAATCTATGGTAAAATATTCATAAGACTTAAACTCACAGTGTTTTTTGGTAAGGGATAATGGGGCATAATGTTAATCCTACCATTCTTTTTGTTTTTTGTTTTTTTAATATTCATTTTTGAGGCAGGGGAGGAGCAGAGAGAGAGGGAGACACAGAATCTGAAGCAGGCTCCAGGCTCTGAGCTGTCAGCACAGAGCCTGATGTGGGGCTCAAACTCATGAACCATGAGATCATGACCTGAGCTGAAGTCTGATGCTTAACCAACAGAGCCACCCAGGTGCCCCTCTTTTTGTTTTTAGTCATTAAACTGAACTCCTTTCTCCTCATTCCCCCTTTTCATCTAATTTATTGTCTTTGTCTTAATATGTCCTGGGAGTAGGATGGCAGATCACATTTAGACCTTAAAGGCAGATGCTCCCTCCCTAGTATATATAATACACTGACCATTTTAGTCCATTCAGAATGTTTAACAAAATGCCATAAACTGGGGCGGCTTGATAACAGTAAACATATTTCTCACAGTTCTGGAGGCTGGGAAGTCCAAGATTGTGACACAGACTGATGTCTGGTGAGAGCCCACCTCCTGGTTCACAGCACAGTCTTTTCTTTGTGTCTTTATAACATGGCAGAAAGGGAAAGGATCTTTCCGGGGTCTCTTTTGAGAGCACTAATCCCATTTCTGAGACTGAGGGGGGCTACTGTCATGACCCAAGCACTTCCTTAAGTCCCCACCTCCTAATACCATCACACTGGACGTTAGGTTTCAACATATTAATTTTGGGAGGACTCAAATATTCAGACCAGAGCACTTAATGCCATAAGAAAGTAGGTAGTTTGCCTGGAGAAGGCAGAGTCATCTCTGCAGGAGATCCCTCCCATCACCACTTACCTTATTCCTTTCTTTCTCCCTAGAGACACAAGAAAGAGGGAGGGGATGGTTCTAGTTCTATCTCCCCGACCCTGTTTTCCTTTCCTGTCCTTTCTGAGGTGACCTATGGGAAGGTGGCCCAGAGCTGCCATCTTTGCTACAGCTCTTCTTGATTCCTGATTCTTCATTCATTCAACTAACTGTGAATATAGGCGTGCTGAGTCCAGATGCCTTGTTTGTGTGGTTCAAGTAAGTCAGTATCGGTGCCCCGCACATGGTGGGCACTCAACACTTGTTAAATGAATGAACCATTATTTTACTGAGCGCTTCTGTGCGCGGGTTACAGCTCTAGTTGCTGGGAATAGGAAGGTAACGAACACACCGCGCTTCCTTCGGAGGCCGACACTAGTGAACAAAACCAGATGCGAAGTGCTCTGCCTAACAGAGGGAACTCTGGACTGAGACTAGCGCAGGGCGGCGCTGGGTGGCGTGCGCGACTGCAGGGTCTGTCTCCGCCCGGTTCACTCTCCTCTGGTGCCCGCAGCGCGCACAGATCTGCAGTGCCAGGAACAGACCCAGGAGAGGCTTAAACGCCAGATGATTCCTCCCGAAGGACTAGCCCCGGGCGTTCCGCTCTGGCCTCCCGACGCCTCCCGGTGCTCCAGGGTTCGGCGGCACACACCTGTCGACCGCGTCGGCCCAGCTGAGGCTCAGGCCTCCAGGACTCCAGGGAGCGATGCCCTTCCCCCGCCTCCACCAGGCTGCGGACCAGAACAGCAGCGGGGCTTCAAAACAACAACAACAACAAAATCCTCCAAACAAAAACAAAAACAGTTAAAAATATCCAAAGTGCTTCCTCGCGACCTCACCCACTCCGCTCTGGATGAGGCCAGAACTCGGCTTTGAAGCCGGGAAAGTGCCCGAAGCGCAGCCTAGAGGGCGGCTGGGGCACTGCGCAGCCCTGCGCCGCTTCCCGCGGGTGGTGCTGCAGCGTCCTCCCGGAGGTGCTTTCACCTCGGTCCGAAGGGGCGAACAGCCGCTGTGGTGCTTCCTCTCTAAGCCTCAGGTTTTAGCTGGAGCCAGAGAAACCCGCTGTGCCCGGGCGCCAGTCTCACGGACGGCATTCCAAAGAGAACTTGGAGTTCTTGTATCGTACACCCTGAATAGCGGCGAGAGACCCCGAAGAGGGGGCGCGGCTGAAACACTGGTTCTGGCCGAGGAAGCAGCAGCCGCCCAGCACGCAGGGCGCTGTGTGAGTCTCCTCCTCCTTGAGCCAGCCTTGCCAACCTGCCCGGCCTCGGAAGCCCAGGGAACACACTAGTTTTCACTGAAGCAAAGAGTTCTGAAGCCTATTACCTGTGCCTGACGTCTCCAAACACCGCCAGCACTAACATTGTGTGGCGAGTTCGGGGGGGGGGGGGGGTGGGGGAGGGGGGGAGGGCTAGCAAAGGAAGAATTAATCTCTCACCAGGTTTTTTGCATCTGTACCCTCCTGTCACTTGTGTCTTACTTAAGGATGTTAGACTTCACCAGGTATTTCAACTGCCAATTCCAACATTTTCACCTGCCGAAGTTTCGTAAAGACAAAAGTCTTCCTTCTTGATAAGCATGCCTTCTTTGTGTTTCATAATATACAAAATCAAATGGCCCACCATGGACACAGGAAAACAATCACTACCGTTTACAGCCACAGTCATCGATTTTCTGTATTTAGCCTTAGGGTACGAATACTTACATTGAGTGCAGGTTACTCATCTGTGGTTGTAACTCTTTGACTAAGTGGAATTAATTTACACATTCAAACCTTTTTCTTAAAAAAGAAACAATAATTATGATGAAAATAGTCCTTGGAGTCTCTCTGGTATTGCTTGAGGAAGTTAACTGACGCGCGCACCAAGTCCTTGATCTTGGTCTATTTTTTTCCCCTAGCACCAAAACCTGCGTCTGACTCCAAATGAGCCTGGGACCGCGAAAGTGAACCGGCCAACTTTTTCCTGTGTGTGATCTTTATTTGCAATGATCACCAAGCTTTGCGGACCTTTCAAACGCTGTCTACAGTTACCTTGCAGTGTTCCTGAAAACGCGGGGAGAGATCATATGTGAAGGGCCTGGAAGGGCCTAGAATAATGCTTCTCAAGCACTAGCACAGCTGCCCCATAATAAGCACTCATTACGTCTTCATGGAAAGCATGAATGATGCATGAACATAGGGTGCTCACGCTGAGAGGTCTGCTCCTCAAACTTTAACAAACGAATGTGACTTCTGGCTTCTCCTGTTATCATTTAAGCCTTTATCAGTAAAATGCATTTAATGAAATTATTTTAAAGGGCTTCTTGCCTTGGGAGTCTGAAGCCAGCCTGGTACAGTGGTGAGGGCACTGGCTTGCTCTGGTTTCGGCACCCCGGATTCTCCCAACCCCGACTCAACGTTCGTGCAGATTTGGGAGCCGCGGGAACCAAGGGCCCGGCTCCACGCACTCTACCCTCTACAAGTGAGCGGCGCTCCAGTCAAGGGAGCGAGGAGGCGGGGGCGGGTACCGAGGGCGGAGGCGCGGAGCGGGTACCGAGTGCGAGTAGCAAGTGGTAGTGCCGGGCAGGGGACGGGCGAGTCCACAGAGATTCACTTCAGCGGAGGCTTCTGTGGCCGCGCGCGGCTTTCTATGAGTGCGTCCCGGCGACGCAAGCCGACCACTAAGTAGGCATTAGAGCAGCCTGAATGTCCACAGAGACGAGGCAAGGGTCTTGCGCGGAGGTCTGGGGCGAGCTTTTCCTCTCCATCTCCGTGGGAAATCAGACTGACCGCCGCGTGCATCCAACCCTGGAAGGAAGGGAGAGGGATCCGAGAAGGCCCGGGCGCTCCTCCTCTCCGCGCGCCGGGCGTAGGGGCAGAGGCGAGGCCTCGAGCTCTACAGCTCCGGAGTTCGGCTGTCCCGGGGCGGGGGCTCTGGTCGCCGCAGCGGCTTCCCCGAGCCGGGTGTGGTACCGTCCTAATCTCCAGCCCAAGGGTTGGGACGTCCCTTTTAGGCGGCAGGGGGAGGGTCTTGGCCAGACCCGCAAAGATCCCTAGCGTTCCTCTCACTGCCGGGGCTTGCTCACCATCCACCTGCGTTTGTGCCCACGCCGGACGCCACGCAGTTTTGCGAAGGGGCTGAAGAAGCAAATGGAACGCCCGGAGTCACACTTCATTCCTTTCTCACATCTGTGTGTGTCAAAGGGAGCTCTGTGTGCAACTTTTCTGCACCTGAGCGTCACTTGGAGGCAATGAAGTATAAACTTATGCCCTGGGCAATCATTTCTTGTAGATGACTCTTTTGATCATTGGAGAACTCGGCTACTTGCATTGCTCCAGAAAGAGGAATCTTTTTGAGATCCTAGCATTCATTGTAATGAATCGTATTGTATATCTAGAATATACAATAGATTGTTGGAATTTATTTTCCAAAAAGGAGGTAGAGTTGTAATGTTATTACAAATTTCTAACCAGTTTTTAAAAGGCCAAACAATGCTGGGGCGCCTGGATGGCTCAGTGGGTTAAGCGTGTCACTCTTGATTTTGGCTCAGGTCATGATCTCACAGTTGGTGGGATCGAGCCCCATGTGGGGCTCTGTGCTGACAGTGTTGAGCCTGCTTGGGATTCTCTCTCTCTCTCCTTTTCTCTCTGCACCCCCCCCCCAATCTCTCAAAACAAATAGATACACCAAATAAACAAAAAGGCCAAACAATGCTGAAAGGTAAAGTTGCAAGCACAGGAGGGAAAATATTAGAAAATTAGTGGAAACAACTATTGAAAACTGGTTCCTCTTTTTTTTTTTTTTTCTCTTCCAGCAATTGTCTTCCTCTTATTTCAATGCCCAATTTTGCAAGAGGAGAAAGCAAAGCAAAATACCCATATCTCATACCTAGGTTACAAATATTGTTGTCAAATTATTCAAATGAACACCCAAAGTTTCTTTATTCTTTGAACTACCTAGGCTTAGAAAGTTGGGCAGAAACTTTCTTTGGGACAAGACTTTCCAATAGTTGAAACACTGGTTCCTTTATATATATATATTTTGTTAGGAATTAGTTTGTAATGCTGAGAGCGAAAGGCCTTCTCTTCCAACTGATACCATTTTTATACAAATATCTTGTTTTAAAATGAATATTTCAGCTTACCAGATCTCAACATCCTTAGTCTTGGATTTATTTGGTAATATGAGAAAAGGACATATTCTTTTTTTAATGTTTATTTATTTTGAGAGAGAGAGAGCATGCATGCATACAAGCTCGAATGAGGGAGGGGCTGAGAGAGAGAGAAAGGGAGAGTGAGAGAGAGAATCTCAAGCAGGCTCTGCACTGTCAGTGCAGAGTCCCATGTGGGGCTTGATCCCACCACCTGTGAGCGCATGACCTGAGCCAAAGTCAAGAGTCAGATGCCTAATCAACTGAGCAACTCAGGCAACCCCAAAAAAAGGGACATGTTCTTAATTTTAATTTTCTCCCATGTTTATCGCCTTTAGTGCCAAGAATGAAAAGCCATAGGTTAGAGCCTTGAGGAAATTACAACCATCCTTAGTTCACAAGTTATTTCCAACTTGGAAGAGCATGTAACTTTCTTTCTGATATCAAACAATATTTACTTTTCTTTTCCAAGTGTTATCTGCCAGCCTTCCATTCTAATAATAGGAAGACTTAAGAATTAGTTCACCATTATATAGATAGTATGAAAACAAGTAGGATGGTTTTCGTGGCCAACACACCATTGAATTTATTTTATTTTCCTTTTTAATTATTAATTAATTATCAATTATTTAAAGTTTTTACTTAACATTTAAAAAAATTTATTTTTGAGAGACAGAGAATGAGCAGGGGAGGAGCAGAGAGAGAGGGAGACACAGAATCCCAAGCAGGCTCCAGGCTCTGAGTTGTCAGCACAGAGCCCAATGTGGGGCTCAAACCCACGAGACATGAGATCATGACCTGAGCTGAAGTCAGACGCTTAACTGACTGAGCCACCCATGTGTCCCTGAATTTATTTTGTTTTCCTTGTGAATATTATGTGGAGTTTAGTTATTTCTCCATTGTCATCATCTTTATCATCTAAAGCAATCAAAATTAGAATTTTGATGGTAATGCCATCCAGCATTTAAACAATATCAATAATTTAAAAAATTGCTTTAGTGGCTTTCTGGGAGCTTAAGCCTTGAGTGAATAGCTATGGTTCCTTAAAATGGAATAAATTTCAAGAAAGTATAGCCTATGTCTTTAGTATTGTCATTATTATATAAAAATTTTGTCACTTTTTATAACTTTAAATATTTCAGTTGCCTTTAAATTGCTTTGTCCTTAAACATACCAAAGTTTTGAGAGTTTACCCATAGGCTATACCTACAGAGGGATATTATTGGGAAGAATAACTTGTCCTGAATTTACGCTTGTGTTTTGATGACTTTAAAGTGACTTTGTGGGATTTTCCCTATTTTTTGCTATAGTTTATTTGTTATAATTAGACAGGAAGTATCTCTCTGTTTTCGGATCATAAAATATTGAGGCCAAGGAAGCTCAAATATGACCAGAGTAGAGGAATGAAGAGGGAAACTGAAATAAGAATCTATATCTCTTGATGTTCACCTGGTCCAGTATCAGTAAGTATCAAGTTAAGTTGTCCCATGGAATTTATTTTAATCTGAGCAACCTAGAAGAGTCATATTTACTTCATTTGATTTACACCTTACCTATATATGTTTGTATTTTTACTGGAGCCTCTTGATGTCCCTTTGGTGCTGAGATACTTGGATCATGAAATACAATACAAATGACTTTTAGGAGTTGTCTAGTAACTAGGTTATGTTGGCATTTGGTAGGGCTGTGTTAAAAGCATTCAGCCACGCTTGGAAGGGGAAAAAAATGGTTGTCCAGAGGAGGTGATCAATTCAGATTATAACTAATCTTGGTTTCAGACTAGTCTTGGTTTCAGACTCCAACATTGAGACTCTTTAGATGAATGCCACCTAAAAGCTCGTTAAGATCCTGCTCACTTATATTGACTAGGACTCCAGTGCTGCTCACATTAGAACTTCCGCCATGCTGCGTGTGACACCTGCAGGTCAGCCTTCCTGCCTCTAATGGAGGAGTGCTAGACGGGCCAATCCCTCTGGCTTCCAAGAGGAGGCATTAGAAGACCAAGATGAGGGGCCCTTGGGTGGCTCAGTTGGTTATGCACCAGACTTCAGCTCAGGTCATGATCTCACCATCCGTGAGTTCAAGCCCTGCGTCAGGCTCTGTGCTGACAGCTTAAAGACTGGAGCCTGCTTTGGATCCTGTGTCTCCCTCTCTCTCTCTCTGTCCCTTCTGTCACACTCATACTCCGTCTCTCTCTCAAAAAAAAAAAAAAAAAAAAAAAAA